>NC_084617.1:63536142-63836142 GCF_033978795.1 Nerophis ophidion | reverse complement strand
TAAGTGTGTATTGTGTTTTTTATGTTGATTTAATAAAAAAAAAAAAAACATTTTTTTTTTTTAATAAAAATTAATAAAAAATTCTTCTGCGGCCCGGTACCAATCGGGCCACGGCCTGATGGTTGGGGACCACTGCCCTAAATCACTAGTGTCTCAAAGGGCTGCACAAACCACAACACAAACCACATCCTCGGTAGAACCAGCGTCATCACCTTTTTTTTTTTTTTTTTCTTTGTCATGAAAAAGGGAGGTTTTTTTTTGGTTGGTGCACTAATTGTAAGTGTATATTGTGTTTTTTATGTTGATATAATAATTTTTCATTTTTAATTTTTTTTTGAATAAAAGTTAATAAAAAATTATTCTGCGGCCCGGTACCAATCGGGCCACGGCCCGGTGGTTGGGGACCACTGCCCTAAATCACTAGTGTCTCAAAGTGCTGCACAAACCACAACATAAACCACAACTTCGGTAGAACCAGCGTCATCTGCAGTGCACTTTTGTTGTTGATATTTTTTTTTCGTTAAGAGTCAAATATTTTGGAAAAAAAAAAAAATAACAGAAATGTCCACTCTAGAGGACACTGTTTATTAATACAGACGGGAACCCAAATGTTGTCAACATGCACTAATTACTTGATAATATCGTATTTTCTTTAATGTCACCACATACAATATTCCAGTGGTTCGCAACCTATTTTCAGTGATGTTCCCCCTGTGAACATTTTTTAAATTCAAGTACATAATCAGAGCAAAGCATTTTTGGTTGAAAAAAGGGATAAAGAAGTAAAATACAGCACTATGTCATCAGTTTCTGATTTATTAAAATGTATAACAGTGCAAAATATTGCTCATTTGTAGTGGTCTTGCTTGAACTATTTGGAAAAAAAATATATAAAAATAACTAAAAACTGGTTGAAAAATAAACAAGTGATTCAATTATAAATACAGATTCCTTCACATAGAAGTAATCATCAACTTAAAGTGCCCTCTTTGGGGATTGTAATAGAGATCCATCTGGATTCATGAAGTTAATTCCAAACATTTCTTCACAAAAAAAGAAATCTTTAACATCAATATTCATGAAACATGTCCACAACAAATCTGTTAACACTGAATATTGCATTGTTGCATTTCTTTTCACAGTTTATGAACATACTTTCATATTTTGTTGAAGAATTATTTATTAAATATTTTTATAAAGGATTTTTGAATTGTTGCTATTTTTAGAATATTAAAATAAAATCTCATGTACCCCTTGGCATACCTTCAAGTACCCCCAGGGGTACGTGTACCCCCATTTGAGAACCACTGCAATATTCAAATCAAGGCTAAATACACTGATTTAATTGTGCATATGACAACTGAAAGTATTTTATCTACAATCTTGGGTTTTAATTGAATTAAATAATAATAAATAAATGGTTTGTACTTGTATAGCGCTTGTCTACCTTCAAGGTACTCAATGCGCTTTGACACTACTTCCACATTCACACACACATTCACACACCGATGGAGGGAGCTGCCATGCAAGGCGCCCATCAGGAGCAAGTGTGAAGTGTCTAGCTCAGGACAAAACGGACGTGACGAGGTTGGTACTAGGTGGGAATTGAACCAGGGACCATCGGGTTGCGCATGGCCACTCTCCCACTGCACCACGCCGTCCCATTTAAATCATTATTGTATTTTTATTGATGATTTTATTTGCTTGTAATTTTATGCATCTGTAAAGCACTTAGAATTCAACTTTACTTAATTTCTTATTGTTTTTTTGTTCCCCCATTTAGGAAGCAAAGCTTTTGTGTTGCAATATTGAAATACTTTGAAAATATAGTCTTTGTTTGACTGTCTAGATATGTATTCGATAAACAGTGGACAAATTTAGGGTGAATAGAAAAGTATGCACTTTTTGCATTTCCGCATTTACTTAATTTTTGTATGATACAAATAGTTTGTCTGCGATGAGGTGGCGACTTGTCCAGGGTGTATCCCGCCTTCCGCCCGACTGTAGCTGACATAGGCGCCAGTGCCCCCCGCGACCCCAAAAGGGAATAAGCGGTAGGAAATGGATGGATGGACAACTAGTTTGTTGTGCACGCACTAAAACATACTGGGTTATTTTTGATAACCCAATTTATGAGTTGCTAGTGTTGGGTTAAATTTTGGACCTATTTTTAGGGAATAGCAATCCATTTTTTGGGGTTATCAGGGTATTATTTTAACTCCATGTCTGATTTTAAAGATTATGAACTATTTTAGGGTTGTTTTGCAACGAGGAACACATTTTTGAGTAAAAGGCTTGATTTATTAAAAAGTTACATTTTTCTCGAAGGGAATTTATTATGGATTATTCTCATTAACATTATCTACAACCACCCAACATTGAGTTAACATAACTCATGTTTTGGGTTAAATAATCCAACACAATAGTTTGGTGGGGAATAAACCAACATAGCAATATGTTTTTTGCGCTATAAAGGTATTATTTTAACTTAATTTCTGGGTTTTCAAAATTATGAACTATTTTTGGGTTGTTTTTCATCGAGTATGGTATTTTGGGGTAAAAGGCTTGTTTTATTAAAAAGTTACTTTTTCTTGAAGGGAATTTCATTATGGATTATTCTCATTGCGCACCCTGGTTAGTTTTATTTTCCATGACAAACATTTCACCTGGCTCATTTGTTTGGACTCACACACCTGTCAATAATCACAGCACTATTTAAGCTTGTAGTTGCCAGGCAGTCAGCCTGGCGACATCACCCTCTACGCACCCGTGATTCCCGATTGCTCACTTCTTGCCATAGTTTCTTGCTTTTCACGTCACTCTAAGTGATTTTGTTTTTGTTGTCCATAGTTCTGCCATTGTGCGAGTTTTGGTTTTCATAGCCAAGCTCTGAGCGCCTTTTGTTTACACCCTTTATTTACAACCACCCAACATTGAGTTAACATAACTCAAGTTTTGGGTTAAATAATCCAACACAATAGTTTGGTTTAGAATAACCAAACCAAACATAGCAGTATTTTTTTTGCGCTATAAGGGTATTATTTTAACTTAATTTCTGGGTTTTCAAAATTATGAACCATTTTTGGGTTGTTTTTCATCGAGTATGGTATTTTGGGGTAAAAGGCTTGTTTTATTAAAACATAATCTTTCTCTTGAGGGGAATTTTATCATGGATTATTCTCATTAACGTTATTTACAACCACTCAACATTGAGTTAACATAACTCAAGTTTTGGGTTAAATAATCCAACACAATAGTTTGGTGGGGAATAACCAAACATAGCCATATTTTTTTGTGTTATAAAGAGATTATTTTAACTTAATTTCTAGGTTTTAAAAATTATGAACCATTTTTGGGTTGTTTTTCCTCGAGTATGGTATTTTGGGGTAAAAGGCTTGTTTTATTAAAAAGTTACATTTTTCTTGAAGGGAATTTTATTATGGATTATTCTCATTAACATTATTTACAACCACCCAACATTGAGTTAACATAACTCAAGTTTTGGGTTACACAATTCACCCCAATAGTTTGGTGGGGAATAACCCAGCAATAGTAATCATTTTTTGGGGGTGAAAGGGTATTATTTTAACTCAATTCCTCAACTTTTTGGTTAAATAATTCAACGCAAAAGTTGGGTTGAAAAAAAATAACCCAAAATGTTGAGTTAAAATACCTCAAAAAAAGGGGTTCGTCCTTTTCTGAACCAGCAGTTGGGTTAGAATTGGGTTATTTTTTTAACCCAGCATTTTTTTAGTATGCAGACATAAAGTCAACAGGAAAAGATACATGTTCAGGTGAAAAATGGCCAACTGAAGATTTAGAGCAGTTTGTAATGCTAATTTCATTGAAATGAATGTCTAACATTAGTCAGACACTAAAAAGTTGTATGCATCTTCTGTGTGAATGCTGGTGCTGCGATAAGAGCGGAATAATGATGAGATGATGCCTGCTTTTAATGGTTCTATAAATTAGAGTGTCTCATTGCTGGGCTGCTGCCCCCCCTCAAACACCTCGTGCCCCCCCCCCAACCCGAACCCCATCCTCTCTATCTCTCTGGCCTTGCAGCCCACTGCTGGACCAGCCAAAGAGCAGCTGCCCCTAATGACGCTTTATTTAATTTCCACCCATGCGCTTAAATTTTAATATCCCCAGCAGCCAGCCAATGTTGTGGCATAAAAAGCAACTGGATTTGCAGGACAACAGATCATTTCTATCCCGCACGTCTCGGTGCTCTAAATCTTTAATATCTAAGCAATTAAAATTAATGACCATTCAGGCGAGACCCACTGTCGGCAGCAGGGTTTCCTTGACATCAATTGTTTGATGGCTTTACCTAGAGGTTAAACTAACAAGCAATGTTTAATTGGAAGCAATGAAAGCCCTGGCCATCATCCCTTTTACTTAACCTGCATATAGTGGATCGTAACGACGTAATCGCCACACGTTTTTTTTTTTAGAAAGGTCAGGAAGTGAACATCACATCATTCGTACACGTCATTATCTTTACCTCATCCAAACATGCACGCCGAGAATGTGATGACAAATATACATTTTGAATAGTGAACCACCAAACGTAAACTTGCACTATTTCTAATTACAATGAAAGGACTGGTGAAGTGTGTACATAAAAAGCATGATAGAGGTGTGTAACGTACAATATGAGCAGATACATAGTCACATCACATCTATTTTTCTCATGACTACCAAGCTCTAGCATTTGCGGTTCTCCGGGTCGTCCTATAGCAGGGGTCGGGAACCTTTTTGGCTGAGAGAGCGAAGAATCCAAATATGTTAAAATGTATCTCCGTAAGAGCCATATAATATTTTTTTTAACACTGAACACAACTAAACATGTGCATTTTTAATTAAGACCAACATTTCTAGAGTTTAATAGCTCTCTTATTATTTGTATTAACATTGTTATTCTGAAGCTAACTGTGGAGGGGCCGTGGCCTGCGGGCCTGCAGCGAAACAGGGTGTGCCAGGACCGGCCTCGAAATCAGCGACCGGTGCGTAAATGGCCCACCTGGGCCTTGTTATCTAATCACCTGTCGCTCTGTTATAAGCAGCAGCCAGGAGGAGAGACGGGGTTTGGGGCTGTAGCCAGAGTGCGAAGGAGAACAAAAGAGAAAAAGACAATTGCTGGAAAGCAACGGAGAGACTTATTGAAAAATAAAAAATATCGCAACCCTGAAACAGGCTGTTGTGTATTGTTTTCCTGTCTTCTCTTCTCCGTATTGCTTTTGTGTTATTTTTCCTCCATCCATTAGTTCCAACTAGGCACACCTGCGACTACTCACTGCTCGGCTCTATTTAAGTCCACCACAGTCAGCTGCTCCTCGCCGGTTAATGACTCCTGTGCTTTCCATGCCCGCATGCTCAACTCGCATCCAACCAACTCGGTACGTTCCTTCTCCTTTCTTATCACCATTCCTTACTTCTGGTGTTTTTGTTCCCTAGTTCCCCAGTAAGCGAGAGAAGTTTTTGTCGAACCTGTTGCTGACCATAGAGAGTCCTCCTTCAGTTTAGTCCTCTTCCTTAGGCACACCTGCGACTACTCACTGCTCGGCTCTATTTAAGTCCACCACAGTCAGCTCCTCCTCGCCGGTTAAAGACTCCTGTGCTTTCCATGCCCGCATGCTCAACTCGCATCCAACCAACTCGGTACGTTCCTTCTCCTTTCTTATCACCATTCCTTACTTCTGGTGTTCTTGTTCCCTAGTTCCCCAGTAAGCGAGAGAAGTTTTTGTCCAACCTGTTGTCCTCCTTCTGTTTAGTCCTCTTCCATGGTGTGCGCTTTTGCCCCATCGCCTTGAGTTATCCTTTTGAACTTATTAAAGACAATCTTCTTTTGTGTTTCAACTCCGCCTCCCGTCTCTGCATCTCGGGATCCACTCCTTACTCAAGACACAACACAGGCTCTCATGTTGGTGCTTGGTGGTCTGAAGAACCCCCGGAAGGGCAAACCCTAAACTAATCAATAAATCACTTCTTACCCTGAATGCAACTTCTTGAACAAGTGCGGGAGAAAAAAAGGATGGATGGATTCAAATGCATGAGCATGTTTTATATTTTGCAAATTATTTGTAACACTTTGCTTACAAGTGGAATTATTCATTACTTATTGTACTAAGCAGTGTCAGCTCAGATTTATCCGAGAGCCAGATGCAGTCATCAAAGGAGCCACATCTGGCTCGCGAGCCATAGGTTCCCTACCCCTGTCCTATAGAATCGAGCA
Source organism: Nerophis ophidion (assembly GCF_033978795.1). Classification (NCBI taxonomy): domain Eukaryota; kingdom Metazoa; phylum Chordata; class Actinopteri; order Syngnathiformes; family Syngnathidae; genus Nerophis; species Nerophis ophidion. Next base: position 63,829,904 of record NC_084617.1, on the reverse strand, counting down.
ATATAAGGTGCGGATCATGACCTAATCTATAGAACTAATTCGCTTCCAATCTCGGAGAAGGCCATGCGTCCAGTCGACCGCAAAGTAAGGGCAGAGCGAGGGTGTTAACGCTGGAATACCTGACATCAGCAGCCTTAAAGCCAGTGATTGTGTAATGAGCATGTGGACTGTTTGCAAGAACACAACCGAGTTGCTAGACGTCGTGAAAGGTGCGAGCTGTGTTATACTCCCTTTCGATCGATAAAAAACGGTCAATGAAAATGAATGCTTGACTGGTCTATGAGCACAGTTTGGACGGCCTTGAGCTTTCAAAACATTTTAATTTTACTCTGAAAGACAAGCCATCAGTTATGAAGGATCCATAAATGATGAGTGATCCCTGCACTGGGATCTAAGTAGCGGACTTCAGATGAAGGAAGGGATTTATGGGTAATAACTGTTGTAATTAATTCCTTAAAATGTGGTTTCTGGGGCAGTCATGAACCCTAAAACAACCAGGCAAATGAAAATATCAAACATTTCATCCTTGCGAACAATAACGCGGGGGTGTTTCGTCAGCAATATTGTATCGAGCAAAGCTGCCGACGGATATTGGCATACCACTCACGATGGATGGTTTTTACTTGAGTAATTAACAACAGTTTGAGCTTCTGACAAAATTATTTAGCTGCGGACGGACTGTGACTGTGTAAAGCTGCGGCGGTGCGGGGACCAAATCACAATTGGGTAAACATCAGACGACTTGCTTATTAAAAAAGAGTTAAAGCATTAGAAAGAAGTCAATAACAATGTCTGCTTTGGCCTCTGTTTGTCAAGGAGTGTGCCACTAATGGGGCCTGCGATGAGTTCAAGTGCATTTTTAAAGGCACTCTAACTCTTGAGAGGAGAACTGCTTGGCAAGGCAGTAGGAAAACTGGGCAACGTTCCATTTGTGCCTGCATCTAAGGGACCTATTATGAATTTTGTCTGTTCTGACTTATAAATGTTGTCACAAAGTGAGATACTCTTGTTAAACAATGCCAAAGCGTCACATCATGAGGTTCATGCATTTTTCATGCAGTTTTGGATTGCCTCTGTTTGCGGGGTTTAGCATTCTAGCTACGTTGTGACGTCTTTGCAATGTGGAAGTTCTTATTTGGACTTTAAGTCAAACTCTTAGTATAAAAGGGAAGAGCTATAAGTAAACACCATTTTTTTAATCTAATCTTGGCATGCCCATACTCTAGTGCAGGGGTAGGGAACCCATGGCTCTAGAGCCAGATGTGGCTCTTTTGATGACTGCATCTGGCTCTCAGATAAATCTTAGCTGACATTGCTTAACACAATAAGTAATAATTAATTCCGCTGGTAATTACAGTGTTGAAAATAACGTTCAAAATATAAAACATTCCCAGGCATTTTAATCCATGCATCCGTTTTTCTAACGCACCCGTTCAAGAAGTCGCAGTAACGGTAAGAAGTATTTTATTTCCTATTGGCTAGTTTCAAAATAACAATGTTATTAGAAATTATAAGCGACTTATTCTACTCTAAAAATGTTGCTCTTACTTAAAAATGCACGCACTTTGTTGTATTCGGTGTTAAAAAATATGATATGGCTCTCACTAGAAATACATGTGAAAATATTCGGCTTTCATGGCTCTCTCTGCCAAAAAGGTTCCCGACCCCTGCTCTACTAACACCGACATGCAACATGAAGTGACTTAAATGCTGCTAAAATATTTTTTTTTAAAAAGCAGAGTCTGAAGTGTGCTTAATGTTGTGACCGGGTGAATCTTTTTTTTAGGTTTATGAAGCTCATTTTTAACCGTCTCTGGACAAAAATAGCAGTGGCGACCTCAACCTTGTACATTTTCAAAGGATAATTGTTAAACTTTTGGAAATTTTGGGGCGTGGTTACGTTTGCTATCTGGGACACCTTTGAAATCTTTCAGACAGACTCAAAAAACGGGTTATAAAACTGATTGTGGAGCAAAACTTTTTTGCAAAGTTTATAACAAAGCGTATCCAATACATCTTTTCCAGACCACACATAGTTTCAAACCAGGCCTGGGCAATTATTTTGATTCGGGGGCCAAATTTAGAGAAAACAATGTGTATAGTGGTGGGCGGCATAGCTCGGTTGGTAGAGTGGCCGTGCCAGCAACTTGAGGGTTGCAGGTTCGATTCCCGCTTGTGCCATCCTAGTTACTGCCGTTGTGTCCTTGGGCAAGACACTTTACCCACCTGCTCCCAGTGCCACCCACACTGGTTTAAATGTAACTTAGATATTGGGTGTCACTATGTAAAGCGCTTTGAGTCACTTGAGAAAAGCGCTATATAAATATAATTCACAATTCAAATAATTCACATATAGGGTCCGGTGTATCTATTTTTAGGAAAACTAATACAAAACCTCACAATAAAGTCTGATTGAATGCTAAAAATTTTATGACAGACCGCCTTGAAAACAGAATGGAATTTAATTTTTTTTCTATGAACGATAAAACTCTGAATATTGAGAACATATGAACGTCACACCCCCTCGCAATCGACATATTTTACAGTCAAGCCAAATGCAACAAAAATGCAACAAACACAGTGCAATATAAATGTGAAAGGTAAAAAAAAAAAACAATTACAATCTGATATATGTGATATATCTCTAAGCTTTAGAACTTTCTTGTAAAAATCTTTTACGTTTGTCCCTGACACCCGCCTTTCAGGCTGGCCGCTCTGGAAAAATCTCTATGGAAACGCTCTCCACCCACACTACTTGGTGCCTCATCTGACCTACTGTGACGTAAATTACCATAGTAACTAGTAGGCTTGTACGGTACCTGCCCGTCACACCTTAAGATTTTTTGTCAAAATAAAGCAAATAATGCATTTTTTTCTGGTACCCTTTATTTAGAAAAGTATCAACGTGCCGAAAAGTATCAAAATAATATTGGTATCAGGACAATACTAGTCAATAAAACATCATGCAGAAGCACAGATTCCAACTATTGAAATATGTTGTATAGTTCAAGACTTATGGTAATTTGAAAACATCACTGCACATCATAATGGCAGCTACCCATTCAAACTTAAAGATCTAAAAAAAAAATATTTGGGAATATCCAGCGGGCTGGATTAAAAAGCTTAACGGGCCGCATAATTTGTCCAAGTCTGTTTTAAATGTAAATTAAACTCATCACACTTTAAGCGTAACATGACTGGGCCTTGCCTCGGGGTGTAACTACAACAAAACTTGATGATTCAAAAACACCACATAACCTGCTGATGCCAAACAACAAACAAAAACAATGTAGCAAACAATAGTAAAATGTACACACAAATATGATGAAAACATTGGTGTGCTTGTATGAGCTGACCAAAATAGTCAATGGAACTGCTGTTTAAAGGTGGGATGTGAATTGGACTCTCTTAAAAATGTCAAGTATAATCAAGCTTATTAGTGATTTTTTTTTTTTATAGTAACATTAGCAGTCGATGTAGTTGTGTGGAGGAGGAGGAATAGGAAGAGGAGGGGGAATCTGTGCAGTGGAGTGGCTATTACATACATAAACAAAGGAGGTAACAAAGAAATGAAAACAGTGGATCAGGAGAAGTTATGACATACCTGAGATACTGTGATGGTGCTTCCCACCCCCTGAAGGCAAAAAAGAATGGGCTTTTACAGTATCTGACTCTTCATGACTACACTCAATATATCCCTCAACACTCCCCTCCCCACACAGAACAAAACACTGCAGATGAATCGTTACGGTATAGATTAATGCGTCTGTGATACTGTGCTTCATGAGGACGATATTACGTTTTTGCGTTGAGTAGTCAGTCGGAAAAATAGCATGGGAGATAGCTTTGGTAGAAAACTTGAGAGGTGGGGGGGGCTCGGGTGGTGCCTTCGGGTCTATCTATACCCAACAAGTACAGGAGGCTATGTATTAGCAGTTTCGAGCAAGGTCATCTTGTTTTGAAGCAATTTTCTTTCCCGAAAAATTGATGATTTCTTCACATTTTATGACCCGAGTGAGTGACAGGCTGGAGAGAGAGTGCAGGTGGTGGATGGGAATGAGCGGATGGCAGGGGGAGCAGGCGTTGGGGGCAGTTAAGGAAGGACAGCGTAGGGCTTTGATTGAGGCCAAGATGATGGTCCTCCCCTCCCTGTGGCCCTGCTCTGACTGACTGGGACCGGCCTTGACTGAAGCATCATTAGGCAGTCACAATGTCAAGGTTAGCTGAGGACGTGGCGTCTTGGTGGTGTAACCCACGGTAACGGTCCCCCTAGGCATCCCCCCTTCTCGACCCTTATTAGCCGGCGGCTACATTTCGATGAGTGCTACCCACCTGGGAAACTGTGATGCTGCACTTCTTGGCCAGCTCCTCTTTCGCCTCCTCGCTTGGGTAGGGGTTGCTGAGGTGCGAGTAGAAATACTCGTTCAAAATTTCCGTCGCCTGTTTGCTGAAGTTTCTCCTTTTCCGCCTGAGTGGGGAGCAAAACGAGAGAAAAGGCCGAGAGAGCCTATTAGCGGGACCCGGCATTAACTCATCCATTTGGATCACACAAATTGCACGATCAATCTTGCACATAAATGGTGAAAATGATGAGGAATGGGGTTCTGAGGCTCCGAGGAGCAGAATACCGTGTCCTGCTTCGAGTCTCGTCAAGACAAAGACGACCGGGCTCTAACTGACACACACAAACAAACGCACACAACCTCAAAATAACATACAATGTTAAATTTGGTCTGCTGGCCTCCAATTTCCAGTCCAAGCGTGTAATGTGCAGAGTTTAGTGCAGCGGATGGGTGGGCTTGGTGATGGAGCGCAAAAGCCCAGTCGGAGTGCATCTCGGTACATTATAGAAATCACGGCATGCACAGTTGAGCATTGTTCCTTAAGTGCCACAGCCCCAGGGATCTCCAGCAGAAACAAGCAAATCCTAACTGGATCAGGGTCCGCGTCCCTCCCAAGGGCACTACTTATCACGTTCTTGAGCATTTGCTTATTTTTTTTGCCGTGTTTACTGCGCCCGGCACAGGCAGTGGGCAGAAAATGTGCTTCCGCTCGGCTTATTAGGCCGGAACTTGTGTTGGGAGCGCCAGCAAAACGTAGCCCGACTGTTGGTGGTTAGGGTAACCCTTTACACGTTTTACACATGACATGGTCAGTTTGTTGTTTAGGGGTCATTTTTGACTCTGACCTTAGTTGTATACCACATACAAAAATATAAGAAAAATACGTTTTTATCATCTTAAGAATGCAGCCAAAGTTTGCCCAATTCTCTATCAGGGTAACACAAAATTACGAGTGGTTCTCAACCTTTTTTCAGTGATGTACCCCCTGTGAACATGTTTGTAATTCAAGTAGCCTCTAATCAGAGCAAAGCGTTTTTGGTTGAGAAAAAGAGATAAAGAAGTAAAATACAGCTCTATGTCATCAGTTTCTGATTTATTAAAATGTATAGCAGTGTAACATATTGCTCATTTGTAGTGGTCTTTCTTGAACTATTCGGGGGGAAAAAAACTATACAAAAATTACTAAAAACTTGTTGAAAATAAAGAAGTGATTCAATTATAAATAAAGATTTCTACACATAGAAGTAATCATCAACTTAAAGTGCCCTCTTTGGGGATTGTAATAGATGGATTCATGAACTTAATTATAAACATTTCTTCACAAAAAAAAAAATCTCTAACATCAATATTTATGGAACATGTCCACAAAAAATCTAGTGGTCAACAATGAATATTGCATTGTTGTATTTTTTTTCACAGTTTATGAACTTACATTCGTATTTTGTTGAAGTATGATTCAATATATATGTATATATATATATATATATATATATATATATATATATATATATATATATATATATATATATATATATACATACATATATATATATATATATATATATATATATATATATATATATATGTATGTATATATATATATATATATATATATATATATATATATATATATATATATATACATATGCTCAAAAGAGGAGAAAACAGGAAAAAAATGAAAATACAATTTTGAAACAGTTTATTTTCAATTTCGACTCTTTAAAATTCAACTGAAAAAAATTAAAAGAAAAACTAGCTAATTCGAATCTTTTTGAAAAATTTTTTAAAAACTTTTATGGAACATCATTAGTATTTTTTCCTGATTAAGATTAATTTTAGGTTAGAGTCAAATCTGCACTTTGTTAGAATATATAACAAATTGGACCGAGCTATATTTCTAACAAACACAAATCATTATTTCTTCGAGATTTTCCAGAACAAAAATTAAAAAAAAAATTCAAAAGACTTTGGAAAAAGATTTAAATTTGATTCTGCAGATTTTCTAGATTTGCCAGAATATTTTTTTAATTTTAATCACAATTAGTTTGAAGAATTATTTCACAAATATTCTTTGTCGAAAAAACAGAAGCTTAAATGAAGAATTAAATTAAAATGTATTTATTGTTCTTTACAATTAAAAAAAATGTTTGGAAATAAGAGGAAGGAATTTAAAAGATAAAAAGGTATATGTGTTTAAAAATCCTAAAATAATTTTTAAGGTTGTATTTTTTCTCTAAAATTTTCTTTCTGAAAGTTATAAGAAGCAAAGTAAAACAATAAATGAATTATTGTAAACAAGTGAAGACCAAGTCTTTAAAAATATTTTCTTGGATTTTCAAATTCTGTTTGAGTTTTGTCCCTCTTAGAATTAAAAATGTCGAGCAAAGCGAGACCAGCTTGCTAGTAAATAAATACAATTTAAAAAATAGAGGCAGCTCACTGGTAAGTGCTGCTATTTGAGCTATTTTTAGAACAGGCCAGCGGGCGACTCATCTGGTCCTTACGGGCGACCTGGTGCCCGCGGGCACTGCGTTGGTGACCCCTGATCTACAAGATTAATATAGTCTGATTATCTTTCTTCCCCTCCATTCATCTGCTTTATTTTGGATTTCATGTTACCATTGCATATATGTACTGTTGCATTTGAAAAATTGTATTGTTGATAATAGAGGTAATTGTTGTTATTATTCATTATAAATAGTGCTATTTCTATAGGTATTGCTCCATTTGTAATGTAATAATGCTCATTATCATTTTTATATTATTTATTTCACTTACTGCTTCTTTGCTATCACTTTTGCCATCATCATATTTGTAGATATCCTATTTGCTGATGTTGTTCTATTGTTGTTGTTGTTGTCTCTCTGTCTTATCCCCCTCTTGTCCCCATAAATACCTCCTTTGTCATCCTTTTTTTCTCTTTCTATCCCCCCGGCTGCACCAAATAATAACATAAATCCATTTAATAAAGTCAAATACAAATAAGGCAACAAGAGAAGTGTCCCACACCTTTGTAAAGTACATTCGTACAGCCGATATGGGCATCTACACCAACTATATTATTTGCCTGGGAAGCTCTCCCGTCCAAAGGCAAAACCTAGTAACTCACGTCTAGCTGATTTTGAGAAAATAAAGGAAAACCAATCTATCTTGATGCTGTCTTACAAAGATCTACAAAGTCATCAAACGTATAGATGTTTTCTTGAGCTTTCATTTTCTTGCCGATTGAGCCATGGATTGAATCTGCTCTCATGAACGTGTGCCCTTTCTCCAGATATTTTATCACAATCTCGGGTGGGCCCCATTCTGCGTTTGCACATCGGGCAAGAGCCGTGTACAGCGTCCCGTTTTTATTTTGACCTCCACAGTTATCTGCCCAAAAGAGTATGCAAGGGGAAGAATCAAGAACAATACATTTAATGAAGGTGCTTGCAACGACCTGGGCCAATCTTCCAAATATCCTTTCGTGTGATAATATCACATAATCAGGTTGACCGTCGGCCCCCATTCATGCAAATGTCTCATTAAAGACAAGAAGGCGACTGACAAAGAAGCTCTGATTGGTCCCTTGAGATACTAGGTTTATATGTTGTATCTAAGCGGTTATGTGGTAGTTGCTAGGTCCTGCCATGCGCGAAACAGCTTACTTACGGAACAAATTACAATATCGCATACACTAATGTGAAGCATATCACCTAGGACATGGGTGTCAAACTCTGGCCGGCGGGCCAAATCTGGCCCGCCGTGTAATTTAATTTGGCCCTTGAGGCAATATCAATTTAGCATTAGAGCTGGCCCGCCGGTGTTATACAGCGTCGATGCCGCTGTATAACACCGCATTCACCGCTAATACTCATACTTGCCAACCCTCCTAATTTTCCCGGTAGACTCCCGTAGTTCAGTGCCCCTCCCGAAAATCTCCTGGGGCAACCATTCTCCCGAATTTCTACCGATTTCCTTCTGGACAACTATATTGAGGGCGTGCATTTAAGGCACTGCCTTTAGCGTTCTCTACAACCTGTCGTCACGTCCACTTTTCCTCCATACTAACAGCGTGTCACATATTTGTGGCTTTTACACACAGACACACACAAGTGAATGCAATGCATACTTGGTCAACAGCCATACAGGTCACACTGTGGGTGACCGAATAAACAACTTTAACACTGTTACAAATATACGCCACACTGTGAACCCACACCAAACAAGAATGACAAACACATTTCAGGTGACCATCCGCACCGTAACACAACAGAACAAATACCCAGAACCCCTTGCAGCACTAACTCTTCCAGGAAACTTCCAGCAAACTGACCAATAATTAACGTTTTATTCATGCATTTTCTCTTGCTACTTCAAGGCTTGAATGTTTGGCTCATTCATTATTGTTATTTTATTTACAAATTTATTATTAGCCTGTGGAAATAATTTATATTTACCTCAGAAGATTGCAAATAGAAAAAAAGGCATTACATTTTTATTTAAATTTTATTTGAGATGCCATTGATATTTTTTCAAATTATTATTATTATCATTTGAAACTGGATTTTGCATGTCACTAAAGTTATATAAGCCTTGCTTGTTCAATATTTAATGCAAAACTTGTTTGGGTCCCTATTAAAAGGTTAATTTGTTCAACCTTGGCCCGCGGCTTTGTTCCGTTTAAAATTTTGGCCCACTCTTTATTTGAGTTTGACACCCCTGACCTAGGAACTCCGAAATTATTATCAGCGCAGTTTTGACCACAATTGAGTTACTGGGTTTTGCCTTTGGACGGGAGAGCTGGACAGGACCAAAAAAAAAAAAAGTTTGAGTTTCTAATAAACTCTCAGGAAAACACATCGACAAAGATAGAAAAACCTGCAACATAGTGTAAAAAGGACTTCACCCACTCATTTTGGCTATATGGGGCACAGATAATCCCTAAACTTGAGAAACTGACCTGGCATCAAGGAATCTGGAACGCAGGATCATGACAGCCTCACAGGTGCTCTGTTTCAGTTGCATTTGGATGGAGCTGAACTTACGGTGGATGATTCCCACCATGCGCTCGATCTCTTTGGGAGAGATGGGCCGCGTGCGAGACTGTTCCCGCAGCAGGTTCATCACATGGGTAGTGAATTCGTTACATGCCTGTCGAGTGGAAAGAGAGACAAAAGCAGCCAGAGTCAGTTTTGTAAAATGTCACCAGAGCGAGCTCTTCAGAACGGCAGAAAGCCCCTTTGACTGTTTCTACACAATTGCACACATTTTTCATGAAGAAGTTCATTATACGCGAGCTCTTCTTGTTAAAAGCCTCGACTGAGTGCTGTGTTTATATATTACTTTGACATAATAGGTGAAGTCATCTGTGAATATAAATGCCAATTTGCAATTTGGCCTGGCCCTAATGCAGAGGGAATTTAAACAGCTTTCCGTTAAATCAGTAGTTCATACATGATTAATTAGAATAACTCATTTATGTAGCGCACACTTTAGCTCATTACCCTGAGTAAAATTCGTTAGGTATTTACATTTAGATAATTAAAACCTGGAAATACCCCTAAGAAAGATGCATTCACTCTAGGCAAAGTGGTGCATGCCCCTGCAAACCCACCTGCACTCACAGAGAGTAAATTAGTCTAAATTACTTCTCTGGCTCGATTTTTTTTTTTTTTTTTTTTACTATAATGCCTCTGTGGTTAATAGCAGGTGAGAGCATCATACTTACAGTTTTTCACACTTCAAAAACTTAAGCATGTTTTTGTCCTTTTTGGTTTTGAAGATAAATAAAGATTAGTTACCCCAAAAGGATTAAACAGTTAATAAATAAACATTGGTGGTTTCAGAGGAAATGCGATGAATGGTGACTTGTCCAGGGTGTACGCCGCCCTCTGCCCGATTGTAGCTGAGATAGGCACTGTCACGCCAAATTTCTTCCCCATTACAAACCCCCCCCCCCCCATGTACTTCCGGGGTCATGATTAATACAGACGTTTTGTTAACGCTATATCATAAAAAAAAATAGAACAAATTAAAAAAAAACAATTTACAAACACAAGCTATGGGATGACGTAAGAGGAAACATAAGGAAATGTAAACCCAGAAGTAAATGTGTCATCCCATAGTTTGTGTTTGTAAATTTTTTTTTTTTTTTTTTGTAGTTTTTATACTACAATGTTAACAAAACCTCTGTATTTTTATAATATAGCGTTATATTTTTATAATATAGCGTTAACAAAACGTCTGTATTAATCATCACCCCTGAAGTAAATGGGGGGGAAGAAATTTGGTGTGACAGCACCAGCACCCCCCCTTGACCCCAAAGGGAATAAGCGGTAGAAATTGGATGGATGGATGGGGTTCAGAGGAAATTAAAGCTAAATAACAGACTGAAAAACACGTGTCCTTATTAGCGTTGTCCCGATGCCAATATGTTGATACCGGTACCGGTACCATAATTATTTTGATACTTTTCAGTACTTTTCTAAATAAAGTGAAGTGAGGTGAATTATATTTATATAGCGCTTTTCTCTAGTGACTCAACGCGCTTTTACATAGTGAAACCCAATATCTAAGTTACATTTAAACCAGTGTGGGTGGCACTGGGAGCAGGTGGATAAAGTGTCTTGCCCAAGGAAACAACGGCAGTGACTAGGATGGCGGAAGCGGGAATCGAACATGCAACCCTCAAGTTGCTGGCACGGCCACTCTACCAACCGAGCTATACCGCCCCATAAATAAAGGGGACTACATACATTTGCATTATTGGCTTTATTTTAACAAAAAATCTGAGGGTACATTAAACATGTGTTTCTTATTGCAAGTTTTTCCTTATTATAAAATAGAGAACATACAAGACAACTCGTCTTTTGGTAGTAAGTAAGCAAACAAAGGCTCCTAATTTAGCTGCTGACATATGCAGTAACATATTGTGTTGATATCTACTTATTTTCTCTCGTAACATGTTCTCTCTACACTTCTGTTTAAGTGTAATAATCATTTATTCTTCTGTTGTTTGATACATTACATTAGATTTGGATGATACCACAAATTTGGGTATCCACCCAATACCAAGTACCGTATTTCCTTGAATTGCCGCAGGGCATATAGTATGCGCCTGCCTTGAATTACTGCCGGGTCAAACTCGCTTTCCAAAAATATTAGCGCATGCTTAGTATTACCGCCTGTTCAAACTCGTGACAGCACGAGTGACACTTCCCCTGTCATCATTTTCAAAAGAAAGGAGGCTGATTTCAATACCGGTAATTCGAAATCACATAAACGGAAGAAAATTAAGAGCTATTCAGTAGGATTTAAGGTCCAAGCTTACATCACACTCAAATTTTTACTGCATACCTTTGGTAAGTGCCGGAGTGAGAAGAGGTTTTAAAATAATTAGCGCATGCTTAATTTTACCGCATGCCTTTGGCAAGCGCAGGAGTGAGAAGAGGTTTTAAATTAATAAGCGCCCCGGCGGCTATTCAAGGAAATACGATAGTTACATAGTCAAAGTCCTCATGAGTACAGGGACATATTTACTGAGTTTATAGACATTATATACATTTGAAAAAAAACGAAAGAAGACGTTGTGATGCCAAAAAAATATTGACGTAATCATAGTATTACACTATTGTACTCGGTATCATTACAGTGGACGTTAGCTGTAGATCCACCATTGGCGTTTGTTTACAATTTGTGGCGGACTGGTACTTTTAGAGGCGGTATAGTACAGAAAATGATTCATTAGTATTGCGGCACAACACTAATACCGATATACCATACAACCCGAGTACTTTTCAACACTTTTTAGCACGAAACAACATTATTTGTCTTTAGTATATCAATGAGAACATGTGTCCTATGCAGTGGACATTTTTGCAAAACAGAATCATAACAAAAGAGTCACACAGCAAATAAATGTCCCCTGCAGAGGACGCTGGAGTAGAAAGTACAAATCAGGTTGGAATGTTCTCAGAAAACTATTTTATTTTTTTACCCCACAGAAACAGATAACATCATCTTGATGCTTAGGGTGATCTGAAACCTCTTCTTACCTGTTCGTATTTCTCCAGCTCTGTGTGGTAGATCTGTCTGATCTGCGTGAGCTTAGCTCTGTAGTCGGAATGTTCAATAGAATTGTCAGCCGCCCCGCCCGAGGCGGCGGCTGCAGCTGCGGCGGCCGCGGACCCGCCACCTTTTTCCGGTCCCGCCACGCCCTCTGCCAGCAGCATGTTGTCTAAACGCATGAGCTGGGGGTCTGGTGGGTCCTCCTCCTGGGCACCTCGGATGCTGAGACCTGCGGCAGAAAGGACAAAGGAAGGGACTGTCAGAGGAGTGACATACTTTTCATTTGCGAGGTAACAACCCACCTAAATGACTAAAACTGAGCATTATTATTTGAACAACATTTTTACAAAATGCGACCTGATTAGACCTGACTGGTCTGTTGAGAACAATTAGAAGCAATGAGTCTGCGTTGTTTACGGTAGTGGGATGTTTTCCCTGCAGGTATGTAGTCGGCGCCTTCCGAGACTGTGCCGTGTTCCTGTCGCCCATGTCTAAGCCTGTTCTTTTATTTACTCACTGCAGTGCACACAGTGTACGGGGAGCTTGACATGACAGCAACATCCATAAACTGACAAATGCTCAATGGTGAAGTGGCACTCCTACTTTGTGAAAAGATCCTAAACAGAGAACTACACCTCCGGTGTCTTTGTTTTTGACATTGAACGGCAGGAACTTTGCAGTGCACCGTCTATTTAACCTCTTGTTCGCGATGAAGATCTGAATGTGCACCTCTGATTTTGCAGGATTTGTTATCACACTATGCGCCCAATTAATTATTTGTGAAACATTTACCATAATCATTTTTACTCATGACTTCACACCCTGGTTTTTTTTCTGTCTCACAAGCTTGTCAGTGAGTTTTAATCACCCAGCAGACACAATTCAGGCACACCTGGTTTTATCGTAAACACAAAATCTGGGGGGGCAGCACGGTGGAACAGGGGTTAATGCATGTGCCTGACAATACAAAGGTCCTGAGTTGTCCTGAGTTCAATCCCGGGCTAGGGATCTTTTTGTGTGGAGTTTGCATGTTCTCCGTTAAGACACTACGTGGGTTCCCTCCTGGTACTCCAGCTCCCTCCCACTTCCAAAATCATGCACCTGGGGATAGGTTGATTGGCAACACTAAATTGGTTTCTAGTGTGTGAATGTGAGTGTGAATGTTGTCTGTCTATCTGTGTTGGCCCTGTGATGAGCTGGCGACTTGTCCAGGGTGTACCGCGCCTTCTGTGCAAATGCAGCTGAGATAGGCTTCAGCCGCCAAGGGGACAAGCGGTAGAAAATTGATGGATGGATGGATAAAAAATCTGGGTCAGTATTACACCAAACATAAATACACCAACATTTTTGGGCTATAGAGTGCACCTATCTATAAGCCGCACCAGGCAAAAGTTTTTTTTATTTTTTTTTTATATACCTTCTGGGCACACAGGTGTACACTTTGAAACAAAAACTATTCACTCAAATTCTTGATTTAATTCACAAATGTAACAAACCCAGCAGGCAAAAGACATTGATACAACGTTGATTGTACAAACATGTCCTTTTAAAACTGACTTTGGAACAACGTTGCGAAAAAGTTGTATTTGTAAACATTGTCCACCGTTGGATCCACTTTGTTGGTTGTAAAATTACTAAATTTCACATATATATACATATATATATATATATATATATATATATATATATATATATATATATATATATATATATATATATATATACATATATATATATATATATATATATATATATATATATATATATATATGTATATATATATATATATATATATATATATATATATATATATATATTGAGTGGCTCCCTCAAGAAACAGTTCTGTAGAGATGAAATAGTCTTGTGATTTTTTCCCCACACACATATATATATATATATATATATATATATATATATATATATATATATATATATATATATGTATGTATACATATATATATATATATATATATATATGTATACATATATATATATACTGTGTATATATGTATAGATATATACATATATATATATATATATGTATACATATATATATATATATACTGTGTATATATCTATATACATATATATATATATATATATAAATATATATATATATATAGATATATACACAGTATATATATACATATACATATATATATATATATATATATATATATATATATATATATATATATATATTCATGTTTTACACTGATTATAATGGGGAACTCTCAAACTTTTTGGTCTGTGAACCATGTTTAAGAGTCAATTAAGTTTGTAAAAGGAAAATCCATTATATTAATGTTAGCATGTAAGGTAGCTAGTTTGCCAGCTAGTACTAGTCTTCCTGTGGGTTTATCAAAGTATAGGTATCAGTCCCGATTTTTAAATCATTTTAATTCAGAACGATAATAGTAATCGCAGGGAGTTTAACCCCGGCTATCATTAATAAGAAGTTATACCCCTGGGCGAGGCTAGTTTTATGGGCAGCATGACAAACTCATGAACCCCGAAAAATCAATAAATTAACCGTTGTATTCTATAAATAGCAAGATTCAAAATGCGGGTAAAAAGACCAGAAATTAGGGTACACTGTAAAAACTGAAATCCAAGTAAGATTAAATATCTCAAAAAATGGTGATATTTGCTTTTTTTCCGTCTGATAAGATAATTCTTCTCACTAAGATGATTTTATGTTAGTGTTTTACTTGTTTTAAGTGTTTTGGTCCTAAATGATCTCAGTGAGATATTACAGCTTGGGGCTGAGATTTCATGACCTATATTGAGTAAAACATGCTTGAAACTAAAATATCAACTGATGCAAAGGTGTGTCATCAACACTCACAAGTATGAAAGCACTTTTTTAAAGTAATAATTTCTTATTTCAAGCATGAAAAAAAAATCATGATGTCAAGATAATGCTTTACTTATTTAAGAATATTTTTCAACATATTGAGCAAAAATATCTATATTTTTTTTTCTACCAAGAAAAGTGCACTTGTTATTAGTGAGAATAAACTTATTTTAAGGTATTTTGGGGTTCATTGAGGTTAGCTAATTTTACTTGTTTTGGAAAGTCTTGAAAAGCCAAATTTTCTTGTTCTATTGGCGGATAATTTTGTTTAATTCAAATAAAATACCCCTATTTTATTTATTTTTTTCCTTTATTTTGAACACTGACTTCTTCCAGTGTATATACCGAATCAAATGTGACTCTATGGGCAGTAAATACTGTGTGTCCACTCAAATGTTCTTCCGACCAGAGTTTTTTTTCAATTCAATAATCCCTCTCGCAATTCAGAGATGTTTAACAGCTCATTACAGCGACATTAAGACATGGCTAGCCTCTGGAATCTAAATAAGAAGATTAGTTGCTCCACTGTGTCAGCCGGTAGTCGTGCAACTACAGACTGATCTGACCGACTGACCGACCTTGCCCACCACTCAGAGAAGTCAGCACGAGACGGAAACATTTTACATTTTTCTAAGGTAATCAAAAACAGGAGACGTCGTATGTATCCACCCCTTTGATGTATTGCTGAGCTGCAGTGTCAGTGAGAAATGTGCCTCTATTTATGGATTGGCTGGCTTTGAGTCTTTGAGGTGTAATGGTGTGAAAGGAGTGGATGAATGTGGCTATTTGTGTTGGAGACATTGAGATGCTGGACAGGGCTCCATCAGGCTTGCACGGCCAAACCAACCATGTGGACAACATGCCGGCTGCTCCAGTAATCATTGTCCACATCACGCTGCATCTGCACAACTCTCACACCCAAATAATATCTCATGGTTTGTGGCAGGTTCTACGGTATACCGGTATTAGTATAGTACTACGATACTAATGAATAAATGGGTTGTACTTGTATAGCGCTTTTCTACCTTCAGGGTACTCAAAGCGCTTTGACACTACTTCCACATTTACCCATTCACACACTGATGGAGGGAGCTGCCATGCAAGGCGCCAACCAGCACCCACCAGGAGCAAGGGTGAAGTGTCTTGCTCAGGACACAACGGACGTGACGAGGTTGGTACTAGGTGGGAATTGAACCAGGGACGCTCGGGTTGCACACGGCCACTCTTCCACTGCGCCACGCCGTCCATAATCATATTCGGTATGTTCCGCCTCGGAAAAGTACCGGTCCCTGCGCCCCTGTCGTCGTCCCGTTGAGTCATTGCTGGTTTAGAGGCAGACGAGCATGTTCGGTAGCGCACAATCACTGAGTACTTCCTCGCAGACACAGTGTGTGGACAAAAAAGGGAGAACTGTCACGCCTGTAAGTTTATGTTTTGGTTTTGGTCAGGTTATGTTTAGTTTTTTGGACATTTAAGTTCCCAGAATCCCATGCAGCCCTAATTCTTCCGGGCTCCTATATACACCCCCCCCCCCCCCCCCCCCCCCCTTGCATTACAGGCCTGCGATGCAAAAAATAAAAAGACAAGATTTTTTTTGTTAATTGCTTTTGGGGGCCCTAAGCAAGCGCTTAGTTCGCTTATGCCTATACAAAGTACAAAGTTGATTGCGGAAAAGAGGAGAGGAACCCACATAGCTTGTATGACACCATGTCATACAATACAAAATCAGCACAACATATCAACCAACCAAAAAATAAATAAGCAAAAGAAACAATTAATAATTAAAAAAAACTTCATATAACTATTGTTGTTAGCAATACATTATATTGTGTCGTTTGTACACAACACTTAATCTCAGAAAATGTGTTTTTCTATTTAAAATATCAGTAAAAATTGTCCAACCACCAATTCAACTGCATTCACCTTATTTCAGTTGGAGACGTTAACTTGAGTATTTTGAGTTAAGACCTCCATTATGGAAGCAATTAACGTTGTGGGTTTAGGTAATACTTGTCACGCCTGTAAGTTTATGTTTTGGTTTTGGTCAGGTTATGTTCGGTTTTTTGGACATTTAAGTTCTGTCTTGGCATTTCCTGGTTTGTTTTCGTCTCCATGCCAACTCATTACTTTTCACCTGTCATGTCACGTCCCTGTTCTCAGCCTCACATGTTTTCACTAATCATCACAGCTACTTAAGTCACTCGTTTTCTTCTCTGCTTTCTGGGATCTTCACACTCGCACACACGCTACCCATGCTGCACCTCCTTCATGCCCTCCTCCATAGTTCCATGCCGTGTAAGTTTTTGTATTTATGCCATTGTGCTAGTTTTGTTTATAGTTCATTATTATTCATGCCAATCGAGCAAGTGTTTTTGTTTAATGTTTGTAGTTTGCAGCATTTGTGCTAGTCTTTTGTTTGTTCATAGCCAAGTGTCTGTACCTCCTTGTGAGCGCCCTTAGTTTGATTATTTTTGATTATAGTGTTTGAATAAACAACCATGTACTCACGTCCACGCCGCACTCGTGCTGATTCTCATCTGCATCAAAGAAACAATCCACGTCCAAGCCTTGTTGTGACAAGAACGGACGCATTTGGCTTAAAAACTAAATATAAAGGTGAAGTTATAACACTGACGCCCTCAGGAAGACGTGCATTAAGACAGTCGGCATTGTTTTTGTCACGACGGGGTGGGGGTGGCAGCTTGCTGAGGGGTCGTTCTCCCAGGAAGGCAGACGGACTACTTGGGACATGGCGTGTAGGTAAAAACATGATTTAATCTTGACTAAAAAAAGGTACAAACAAAAGGCAAAAACAACTTGGGACATGAAACATGAACTAAACCATCCATCCATCCATGTTCTACCGCTTATTCCCTTTTGGGGTCGCGGGGGGGCGCTGGCGCCTATCTCAGCTACAATCGGGCGGAAGGCGGGGTACACCCTAGACAAGTCGCCACCTCATCACAGGGCCAACACAGATAGACAGACAACATTCACACTCACATTCACACACTAGGGCCAATTTAGTGTTGCCAATCAACCTATCCCCAGGTGCATGTCTTTGGAAGTGGGAGGAAGCCGGAGTACCCGGAGGGAACCCACGCATTCACGGGGAGAACATGCAAACTCCACACAGAAAGATCCCGAGCCTGGGATTGAACCCAGGACTGCAGGACCTTCGTATTGTGAGGCAGACGCACTAACCCCTCTGCCACCGTGAAGCCCTGAACTAAACCAGTGGTTCTCAAATGGGGGTACGCGTACTCCTGGGGGTACTTGAAGGTATGCCAAGGGGTACGTGAGATTTAAAAAAAAATATTCTAAAGATAGCAACTATTAAAAAATCCTTTAGAAATATATATATTGAATAATACTTCAAGAAAATATGAATGTAAGTTCATAAACTGTGAAAAGAAATGCAACAATGCAATATTCAGTGTTGACAGCTAGAATTTTTGTGGACATGTTCCAAAAATACTGTTGTTAAAGTTTTCTTTTTTTGTGAAGAAATGTTTAGAATTAAGTTGATGAATCCAGATGGATCTCTATTACAATCCCCAAAGAGGGCACTTTAATTTGATGATTACTTCTATGTGTAGAAATCTTTATTTATAATTGATTCACTTGTTTATTTTTCCAACAAATTTGTAATTTTTATATCTCTTTTTCCAAATTTTTCAAGAAAGACCACTACAAATGAGCAATATTTTGCACCGTTATACAATTTAGTAAATCAGAAACTGATGATATAGTGCTGTATTTTACTTCTTTATCTCTTTTTTTCAGCCAAAAAGGCTTTGCTCTGATTAGGAGTTACTTGAATCAAAAAAATGTTCAGAGGGGGTACTTCACTGAAAAAAGGTTGAGAACCACTGAACTAAACAACGCAATAAACGGCGGTTTGAATAACAAAAAAACTTACTTGACATTGCATAAAACAAGCAAAACTTACAGTACTGAAGCAAGAACAGAGCATTAAACGAACACAATGACGCCAGGGCGACTGACTGGCAAAGACAAGCTCAAATGCTGTCTCTGATTAGTGCTCGGGAAGCAGGTGAGCGGGCGAGAACTAATCCGAGACAGGTGGACACAATGAGTAACCGAGGAAACCAGACAAGGGAGTGGAAAAAAACAGGAACTTAAAGAGTCCCAAGGTCAACAGAACATAGCCAAACAAGACATGTTATAAAAGACATGACAGTTTTTTAGCTACTTCTAAATCACTAATCCTCACCTCTATGGTGACAAATAAAGTATGTTTCTTACAAGTATCATCCCTGCAGGACGAGTAATAGTAAAACATTTCACTACACACGGTAGCTGAACGGCGTCAAAAAGTAAACAAACGCCACTGGTGGATTTACACCAGACATCCACTGTAATGATACCAAGTACAAGAGCGTATCTAGGAGATACTACTATTATTTCATTGATACTTTTTGGCATCACAACATCCTCTTTTGTTTTATTTAATTCATATTATGTTTATAAACTTTAGAAAAATGTCCCTGGACACATGAGGACTTTGAATATGACCAATGTATGATCCTGTAACGACTTGGAATCGGATTGATACCCAAATTCGTGGTATCATCCAAAACTAATGTAAAGTATCAAACAAGAGAAGAATAAACATAACTTTTAACAGAAGTGCATATAGAACATGTTAAACGAGAAAATAAGCAGATATTAACAGTAGATGAACAAGTAGATTAAAAAATAACTTTCTATCCTTTTGTCATTTATAATGTTGACAAAACAGTACCAAAATGTACGGAAATAACTTTGGTATCGGGACTACACTAGTGTGTGGGGGTTGTTACAGGTTGTTTACACACAAAAATGGCACAGACTTCAAATGTTGATGTATTTCGAAATTGCTCTCGTAGCTGGTTATTTGTCTGCCACTAAGGCTTTTATTTTCTTAATACAGTATTTACTCACTCTTAGATTCAGAGTGTACTTTTCCTCTATACTGCTATAGGCACGTTTTTCATCTCAGGTACATTAAAGGCCTACTGAAATGAGATTTTCTTATTCAAACGGGGATAGCAGGTCCATTCTATGTGTCATACTTGATCATTTCGCGATATTGCCATATTTTTGCTGAAAGGATTTAGTAGAGAACATCGACGATAAAGTTTGCAACTTTTGGTCGCTAATAAAAAAGCCTTGCCTTCACCGGAAGTAGCAGACAATGTGAGCGTGACGTCACAGGTGGGAGGGCTCCTCACATCCTCACATTGTTTATAATGTGAGCCTCCAGCGACAATTTCCCCATTATTTTAAGCGAGGATGAAAGATTTGTTGATGAGGAAAGTTAGAGTGAAGCCCAAAAAAATAAAAAATAAATAAATAAAATAAAAGGCGGCGGCAGTGGGACCGTTTCAGATGTAATTAGACACATTTACTAGGATAAATCTGGACGATCCCTTATCTGCTTATTGTTTTAATAATGTTTTAGTGAGATTGTAAAGTCACACCTCAAAGTGGGATGTGAGAAGTGTATCTGAGAGAGGCCGAGGACCCAAGATCACAGCTGCCTTTTTGAGCTGCAGGAGGAAGTCCCATAATCCACTGAAGTCTCCGGTAAGAGCCGACTTAATATCACAATTTTACCAATTAAAAAACGTGCTGGTTGACGTAGAGAAACATGTTCGCTTGACCGCTCTGTGCTAAAGCTTCACAACAAACAAAGAAACACGGGCTGTGTCTCGGTGCTAAAGGCAGCTGCAATCCACCGCTTTCCACCAACAGCATTGTTCTTCATGGTCTCCATTATTAAATGAACAAATTGCAAAAGATTCAGTAAAACAGATGTCCAAACTACTGTGTAATTATGCGATGAAAAGAGACGACTTTTAGCTGTGTGTGTGTGCAGCGCTTATATTTCCCAACAGCCCGTGACGTAACGCGTACACGTCATCATTATGCGACGTTTTCAAGAAAAAACTCCCGAGAAATTTAAAATTGTAATTTAGTAAACTAAAAAGGCCGTATTGGCATGTGTTGCAATGTTAATATTTCATCATTGATATATAAACTGTCAGACTGCGTGGTCGGTAGTAGTGGGTTTCCACTACAAACCCAGTTGTCACTTTTACTCCACTCACTCTGTATCCGGGGAAAACTGCATCTGAGGGAACTTCCAGGGCTTTTCAACTAAATGGGCACAAATCACTGGTTTTATTCCAACTAAATAATCACCAGGCATAAAGACCTGCTTGTCTCTCAGCATATATTGCCACAAAGTTACCCTGTGTAATAACACGGCCGTTCACAGCGAGGGGAAACAGAGTGCGCCGTTGATAAGTGACACGTAATCCTTTTAGTCCGCTGACATGCGGAGTGGTCGTGACATTTTTATCATACATGTCCATTTCTATTTGGGAAATCAGCAGGATGAAAAAAAAAAATGATTACTTGGCTACACCGTTCAGCCGACGGCCCCCGCAAGAGTCCACCAGGGTGTGTTTGAGCCACAAGGAGATACGGCAGGTCATTCATAACGTGCACGTTTGGAGTGGTGAATTGTCTGTCTCCTGCTTGAAAAGCATTGGTGGGGAAAAAAAAAAAAACGGCAAAAAAAATAAATACAATAGTAACTATCTTAAAGGCCTACTGAAACCCACTACTACTGACCACGCAGTCTGATAGTTTATATATCAATGATGAAATATTAACATTGCAACACATGCCAATACGGCCTTTTTAGTTTACTAAATTGCAATTTGAAATTTCCCGGGAGTTTTTTCTTGAAAACGTCGCGTAATGATGACGTGTACGCGTGACGTCACGGGCTGTTAGGAAATATGAGCGCTGCACACACACACAGCTAAAAGTCGTCTGCTTTTTTCGCATAATTACACAGTATTTTGGAGCTCTGTGTTGCTGAATCTTTTGCAATTTGTTCAATTTATATTGGAGGAGTCAAAGTAGAAAGATGGAGTTGGGAAGCTTTAGCCTTTATCCACACAAACACACGGTGATTCCTTGTTTAAAATTCCTGGAGGTGAAACTTTACTATGGATCAGAGCGCGGTCAAGCGAACATGGATCCCGACCGAATGTCAACCAGCAGGTTTCGGTGAGAAAATTGTGGTAAAAGGTCGCCTCTTACGGGAGAGCAACTGAGCTTGGCCCGTCCATAAAGGTGCCGTCGACTTCGCTGAGACATTGGCGTCAAGACAGCCATGGACAAACCCTTCCGACTATCAGGTACTGTTAAACTCACTAAAACACTAGCAACACAATAGAAAGATAAGGGATTTCCCAGAATAATCCTAGTAAATGTGTCTAAAAACATCTGAATTTTTAATTTGTTTTTTTGTTTTTATTTTCTAGTCCTTCGCTATCAATATACTCAAACACGAATCTTTCATCCTTGCTCAAATTAATGGGGAAAATGTCGTTTCCTCGGTCCGAATAACACTTTTTGTTGGAGGCTCCCATTAGAAACAATGTGAATATGTGAGGAGCCATCAACATGTGATGTCATTGTCTGCTACTTCCGGTAAAGGCAGGGCTTTTCTGTTAGCGACTTAAAGTTTCTAACTTTATTGTGGATGTTCTCTACTAAATCCTTTCAGCAAAAATATGGCAATATCGCGAAATGATAAAGTATGACACATAGAATGGACCTGCTATCCCCGTTGAAATAAGAAAATCTCATTTCAGTAGGCCTTTAACGGCATAATTACACAGTATTTTGGAGATCTGTGTTGCTGAATTTTTTGCAATTTGTTCAATTAATATTGGAGAAGTCAAAGTAGAAAGATGGAGTTGGGAAGCTTTAGCCTTTAGCCACACAAACACACAGTGATTCCTTGTTTAAAATTCCTGGCGGTAAAACTTTACTATGGATCAGAGCGCGGTCAAGCGAACATGGATCCCGACCGGATGTCGACCATCAGGTTTCGGTGAGAAAATTGTGGTGAAAGGTCGCCTCTTACCGGAGATCAACTGAGCTTGGCCCGTCCGTAAAGGTGTCGTCGACTTCGCTGAGACATTGGCGTCAAGACAGCAGTGGACAAACCCTTCCGACTATCAGGTACTGTTAAACTCACTAAAACACTAGCAACAAAATAGAAAGATAAGGGATTTCCCAGAAATATCCTAGTAAATGTGTCTAAAAACATCTGAATGTGTCCAAAAACATCTGAATTTTTAATTTGTTTTTTTGTTTTTGTTTTCTAGTCCTTCGCTATCAATATACTCAAACACAAATCTTTCATCCTCGCTCAAATTAATGGGGAAATTGTCGTTTCCTCGGTCCGAATAGCTCTTTTTGTTGGAGGCTCCCATTAGAAACAATGTGAATATGTGAGGAGCCATCAACATGCGATGTCATCGTCTGCTACTTCCGGTAAAGGCAGGGCTTTTCTGTTAGCGACCAAAAGTTTCTAACTTTATTGTGGACGTTATCTACTAAATCCTTTCAGCAAAAATATGGCAATATCGCGAAATGATCAAGTATGACACATAGAATGGACCTGCTATCCCCGTTTGAATAAGAAAATCTCCTTTCAGTAAGCCTTTAACGGCATAATTACACAGTATTTTGGAGATCTGTGTTGCTGAATTTTTTGCAATTTGTTCAATTAATATTGGAGGAGTCACAGTAGAAAGATGGAGTTGGGAAGCTTTAGCCTTTAGCCACACGAACACACAGTGATTCCTTGTTTAAAATTCCTGGCGGTAAAACTTTACTATGGATCAGAGCGCGGTCAAGCGAACATGGATCCCGACCGAATGTCAACCAGCAGGTTTCGGTGAGAAAATTGTGGTAAAAAGTCGCCTCTTACCGGAGATCAACTCAGCTTGGCCCGTCCATAAAGGTGCCGTCGACTTCGCTGAGACAATGGCGTCAAGACAGCCGTGGACAAACCCTTCCAACTATCAGGTACTATTTACCTCACTAAAACACTAGCAACACAATAGAAAGATAAGGGATTTCCCAGAAATATCCTAGTAAATGTGTCTAAAAACATCTGAATCGGTCCCAAAGCAATCGCGTTTTTTTTTAACTCGTTTTTTTTTTTGTTTTGTTTTTTGTAGTCCGTCGCTATCAATATCCTCAAACACGAATCTTTCATCCTCGTTCAAATTAATGGGGAAATTGTCGTTTTCTCGGTCCAAATAGCTGTTTTTGTTGGAGGCTCCCATTAGAAACAATGTGAATATGTGACGAGCCATCAACATGTGATGTCATCGTCTGCGACTTCCGGTAAAGGCAGGGCTTTTCTGTTAGCACCGAAAGTTGCAAACTTTATTGTGGATGTTCTCTACTAAATCCTTTCAGCAAAAATATGGCAATATCGCGAAATGATCAAGTATGACACATAGAATGGACCCGCTATCCCCGTTTAAATAAGAAAATCTCATTCCAGTAGGCCTTTAAAATAACAGTGCAATGTGTCTGTGTTGGGGAAGCTTAAGATTGCGGAGTCTCGGCTCAGCATCATCACCCAGCTCTCGCCAAATAGGCTTGAGCCAGATAATATCTTTAATTTACTGTGTGGTTGACAAATCTGTATAGTAACTTGCAAAGCCACAGTCAAATTCAACCTCGGAAATGCTGCTTGCCTGCTCAAATCTTTATCCCCTTTTTTTTTTTTTTTTTTTTGTCTGACGATATGGGTATTAAAACAAGTTTGGGCACCCGAGTTAGTATTAATCCACCTCCGCAGTCAAGACGGGATTTATTTCGTGCACCAGCCCGTGTCACCTTGGTGCACCGCGTTCGCCGCGGCGACTTGAGAATGAGAAAATCCATACCCCAGCGCAGGCTACTTCACGGAACTCCAACAGCGCCCGGGCTCACTAAATTACCAGAACTTATTGAATGATGTAAAGGGAAGAAAATCCGAAATCCTCATAACATGTCCCTAATAAGCCTCATTTGTCATTCAAACAATCCAGGTGGCGGTTTTCTCCTCTGTGGATGAAACAAAAAAAAAAGAAGAAACTATGAATAATCCATCTCTATCAGTCTGGGGCGGGAGGGGGGAGGTTGCTCTTGTTTTCATTTTTTTACAGGTCTGCCTGTCTGATATGAACACATTTGCTAGATAAAGACAATGCAGCTTTTAATCCCATACGATAATTTCCGGTCCGTGTGTGTTGTCTCGTCCATCACTCCCTGCTTGAATCCCTGACAGTGATCTGAGCACCGCCTGGGGCCCGCTCTCCTTTTTTCTACCGCCTCCTCTTCTTCCCTTGTGCCCTCCTTTATTCTTTGGGCTTGGATGACCTTTGGCCCACCGCTTGTTTACTCTCATCACTGAAGTGTGAGCGGGAGAGCCATAAAGGCAGAGCCCCGCTGGGTTAATGTGGCCTGCTGAGGAGAGAAGGGCCAGAGTCGGGGGTCCCTCCACCTCATTCTGCTGCAATGACTGCACCGTCAAACACAACACAATACATGAGGAAATTTACCGCTGCTTGCAAATATAGTTTAGATTTGTTCATTTTATTTCCTTTTTTTAAATCCTGCAGATATTGCTGCAATAAACTAGTCCGACCAGTGTTTGATGGAAGATTCTGTCCACCACAGGACATCCCACTCATTACCAGTAACCCTGACCTCCTGATACTCCTGCGCCTTCTACGGTTCCAGCCACAAACAGTATCGACACCCTGTTCATCTAATTGCATTGATCCAGAAAGGTCTCCCAAAGCTAACTAATCGAACAGAATTTATTTTCTGTCAATATTTGCAAAGGTCATCTCTCTTAAAGGCGTGCAGTAGACCTGTGTTTTTCAAACACTGTGCCGCAGTGGTTGATACAGTCTGGGGTACCGTAGGACAGTGGTCCCCAACCACCGGGCCGTGGCCTGATTGGTACCGGGCCGCATAAGAATTTTTTTATAAATTTTTTCGGTAATTGTTGGATTTGGTTGTCTTTTTATTTCCTAGTCAGATTTTAGAACAGCTAAGAACAAGAACGTTTGATCACATTACGCCTGTACTGGCTCACCTGCACTGGCTTCCTGTGACTTTAAGGTTTTACTACTAACGTATAAAATACTACACGGTCTAGCTCCATCCTATCTTGCCGATTGTATTGTACCATATGTCCCGGCAAGAAATCTGCGTTCAAACAAAAAAGCCACCAAAATAGGAGCGCAAGACAATAATTAAACACTACATACATGAAAACAGCAAAAAACTCAAAATAAGTCACGGCGTGATGTGACAAATCGTGACAGTACACCTACTCCGGCATAGCCCGGTTGGTAAAGTGGCCGTGCCAGCAACTTGAGGGTTCCAGGTTCGATTCTCGCCACTGCTGTTGTGTCCTTGGGCAAGACACTTTACCCACCTGCACCCTGTGCCACCCACACTGGTTTAAATGTAACTTATCAATCAATCAATCAATGTTTACTTAAATAGCCCTAAATCACTAGTGTCTCAAAGGGCTCCACAAACCACTACGACATCCTTGGTAGGCCCACATAAGGGCAAGGAAAACTCACACCCAGTGGGACATCGGTGACAATAATGACCCAGTGGGACGCCGGTGACAATGAGAACTATGAGAACCTTGGAGAAGAGGAAAGCAATGGATGTCGAGCGGGTCTAACATGATACCGTGAAAGTTCAATCCATAATGGATCCAACACAGTCGCGAGAGTCCAGTCCAAAGCGGATCCAACACAGCAGCGAGAGTCCCGTTCACAGCGGAGCCAGCAGGAAACCATCCCAACCAACCAACTTAGATATTGGGTTTCACTATGTAAAGCGATTTGAGTCACTAGAGAAAAGCGCTATATAAAATACAATTAACTTCACTAATTGGAGACAAGAGCTATATTGATGCAGGCTTGGTTATGGTACTTAAAGTCATATCCAACAATCGCGACCATTTTTAAACATCTCAAACGTCTTTTTACTGTCAACTGAGTTTTATTTTTTAATGATTTCTACTGGTGGTGTGCTTTCGGATTTTTTCAACGCGAAAAATGTGCCTTGGCTCAAAAAAAGGTTGAAAAAGACTGCAGTAGACAGAAGTGTGCAGGCAGGTGTCTGGGTAAAAAGGTAGAGGAAAGGGACCGTGGCCTGTAAATGGGGCTCATCCACGTTGAGCTTTAACTTCAGGTTGGCAGTCAGGATCGCAGGCTTCTAATCCACCGTGTTATTAAAACCCGCTGCCAATGCAACACACTAGAGACTACAGAGAGCTTACAGTATTCATTTCACAAAGGAGCCAGTGTCACCACAGCCGTGTTCCACGTCTCCTTTGACTTCACATCATCTCTTTTGTCGTGGCGCCTGGATCAGTGACTTCCAGCTCCAGAAGCTGGGAGCTGGATCAAATTACCACTGAAAAATCTTTTGTTCTGACAAATGAAACATAAGGTTCCTCTCTCACTGATGTCCTTAAAGTTTTTTTTTTTTTTCTTAAACCCTGGCCTACATGTACATGGCACAAAGAATCAGAGAGACTGCCTGCGGGCTTTCTTTTGCATGTACAGTAATTAACATGCCATTAACACATTAATACACATTAACTATTCCCACTGTTAATGGCAGAGTAATTACCATACCTGATACCACACTGTAGGGAGGCAAAGTACATTTGCCACTTTGTATTTCACTGTCTCAGTTGAGTGAGCTAAAATGAACACAATTAAATGGCTCGTTTTGCACAGAAATGCATGCACGCTTTTGTCGGAGTAATGTCACACCTGTCCACTAGAAGACAAAGACAAGGATTTTAAAGGGGAACATTATCACAATTTCAAAAGGGTTAAAAACAATAAAAATCAGTTCCCAGTGACTTGTTGTATTTTTGGAAGTTTTTTTCAAAATTTTAACGGTCTCAAAATATACCTAAAAAAAGCTTTAAAGTGCTTGATTTTCGCTATTTGCGATGCGACTATCTATTTCCCTATGACATCATACAGTGCTGCCAATGTAAACAAACAATTGCGAATACCACAGCAAGATATAGCGACAATAGCTCGGATTCAGACTCGGATTTCAGCGGTTTAAGCGATTGAACGGATTACGCATGTATTGAAACGGACGGTTGGAGTATGAACGTATTCAAGAAGAAACTGAAGTTATTGAGCGAATAGCTATTGAGGTCATAGCCATAGCATGGCCGAATAGCTGCGTTAGCATCGCCTGTAAAATGTGCGGACCAAACGATCAGGACTTTCGCATCTTGTGAGACTGGAGCAACTTAAATGCGTCGATTGGTAAGTGTTTGTTCCGCATTAAATGTGGGTGGAAGGAAACGTAATATAGTTGCAAATGCATCTGCAGGTTATCCATACATCTCTGTGCCATGTCTGCTTTAGCACCGCCGGTGAATAGCATGTTAGCATCGATTAGCGTAGCATGTTAGCATCGATTAGCTGGCAGTCAACATCAACACAACTCATCTTTGTGATTTCGTTGACTTTATTGTTGCAAATGCATCTGCAGGTTATCTATACATCTCTGTGCCATGTCTGCTTTAGCACCGCTGGTAAATAGCATGTTAGCGTCGATTAGCATAGCATGTTAGCATCGATTAGCTGGCAGTCACGCCGCAACCAAATATGTCTGATTAGCACATAAGTCAACATCAACAAAACTCACCTTTGTGATTACGTTGACTTTATTGTTGCAAATGCATCTGCAGGCTATCCATACATCTCTGTGCCATGTCTGTCATCGCTGGTAAAATGTGGAGACACTCCCGCACATTCAATGGGGGTCTGGCGGCAGACACTTTCGCATCTTCGGGCCAGTGGTGCAACTTGAATCCCTCCCTGTTAGTGTTGTTACACCCTCCGACAACACACCGACGAGGCATGATGTCTCCAAGGTTCCAAAAAATAGTCGAAACAACGGAAAATAACAGAGCTGAGACCCGGTGTTTGTAATGTGTTGAAAATGAAAATGGCGGCTGTATTACCTCGGCGACGTCACATTCTGATATCGTCGCCTCCAGAGCAATAAACAGAAAGGTGTTTAATTCGGCAAAATTCACCCATTTAGAGTTCGGAAATCGGTTAAAAAAATATATGGTCTTTTTTCTGTACCATCAAGGTATATATTGACGCTTACAGAGGTCTGGTGATAATGTTCCCCTTTAAAGTGTGTTTGTGACCATTCATCCAGAAGAACATTTGTGAGGTAAGCATACTTGCCAACCTTGAGACCTCCGATTTTGGGAGGTGGGGGGTGGGGTGGGGGGCGTGGTTGGGGGCGTGGTTAAGAGGAGAGGAGTATATTTAGAGCTGTTGTGTGCGCAGTTGTGCACTGCCCTTTCTAAAGTAGATGTTATCGTCACATATGCATGATTGATTGATTGAAACTTTTATTAGAAGATTGCACGGTACAGTACATATTCCATACAATTGACCACTAAATGGTAACATTGCAATAGATTTTTCAATTTGTATAAGTTGGGGTCCACGTTAATCAATTCATGGTACAAATATATACTATCGGCATAATCCAGTCATCACACAAGTTAATCATCATAGTATGTACATTGAATTATTTACAATACGGGGGGTG
The DNA here is from genome assembly GCF_033978795.1 of Nerophis ophidion. Taxonomy (NCBI): domain Eukaryota; kingdom Metazoa; phylum Chordata; class Actinopteri; order Syngnathiformes; family Syngnathidae; genus Nerophis; species Nerophis ophidion. The sequence goes on along the minus strand of NC_084617.1, from coordinate 63,800,138 downwards.
GGATGAGAAGCTTTGGTTGATATCAGTACTTCAATCATCAACAATTGCATCAATAGAGAAATGGACATTGAAACAGTGTAGGTCTTACTTAGTAGGATATGTACAGCGAGAAGAGAACATAGTGAGTTCAGATAGCATAAGAACAAGTATATACATTAGAAGTACATTAGATTATTTACATTAGGTTATTTATAATCCGGGGAGATGGGCTGTGAATGGAGGAGGGTATTAGTAAAGGGTTGAAGTTGCCTGGAGGTGTGGTTTTAGAGCAGTTTTGAAGGAATATGGAGAGGCACTTACTTTTAAGTCAACAATAGTAGTCAAAAGTTGAGAAAACGCATCATGTTGCCTTGAAAATTGTTTTTTTTTACAGTGTTGTGACAGCCGAAATTGAAAGCAGAATTATCTCTTAGCCTCTAAAAACTTTTTCATTTTACTAATATTTCAACAATATTTAATGTTTTAAGAACACATGATAGACCCACTTGATCCATCTTCCAAACACACTTGCTGTAATCTGGGAGCCTCAACAGGTATTGCCTCACCTTTTTCGCACGAAGGTACCACAGCACCTCCAAAACCCTCAAATCTAGACTCCAAACATCCCAGAACAAGCTAGTCCGGTTACTTTTAGACCTCCACCCCAGATCACACCTCACGCCAACCCACTTCTCCAAAGTGGGCTGGCTCAGGGTGGAGGACAGAGTAAAACAACTTGCACTGAGCCTGGTCTATAAAATCCGCTACACCTCCCTGATACCGAAGTACATGTCAAACTACTTCCTTATGACCGCCATAACCACAACACCAGGGGGAGCTCCACAAACCACGTTAAACCCAGATTCCGATCTAACAAAGGTCTTAACTAATCCGCTACACCTCCCTGATACCGAAGTACATGTCAAAGTACTTCCTTAACGTAAATGACCGCCATAACCACAACACCAGGGTGAGCTCCACAAACCACGTTAGACCCAGATTCCGATCTAACAAAGGTCTTAACTCATTCTCTTTCTATGACACATCAATGTGGAATGCACTCCCAACAGGTATAAAAGTAAGTGCATCTCTATATTCCTTCAAAACCGCTCTAAAACAACACCTCCCGGCAACTTCAACCCTTTACTAATACCCTCCTCCATTCACATCCCATCTCCCCGGATTATAAATAACCTAATGTAAATAATCAAATGTACTTCTAATGCATATACTTGCTCTTATGCTATCTGAATCTTATGCTATGCTTCTCTGCTGGCTGTACATATCCTACTAAATAATACCTACACTGTTTCAATGTCCATTTCTCTGTTGATGCAATTGTTGATGACTGAAGTACTGATATCAACCAAAGCTCCTCATCCCACCCCCCGGATTGTAAATAATGTAAATAATTCAATGTATATACTATGATGATTAACTTGTGTGATGACTGTATTATGCTGATAGTGTATAATTGTACCATGAATTGATTAACGTGGTTTAACGTGATTAACAAGTTGACAAACTTATTCGGGTGTTACCATTTAGTGGTTAATTGCACAGAATATGTACTAAACTGTGCAATCTACTAATAAAAGTATCAATCAATCAATCAATCAAAAAAGGTGCAGCCTCATCGTGCACAAGGTGAAATGTTAAAAAAATGAAAGTCTTCCTCACAAAAGGTTGGGCTCTCGCATAGTAAAATGGTCTGAGGGAAAATCGGACCTAAACTGGGGAATCCCTGTCTAGAACGATGATGCATTTCCTCCCAGCACAGTGAGTGATAAGCTAATCAGCTCTACTGACAGTGAAGTGTTACAGCCCTTCAGTGCCAGAGCTGGGTCAAGCCTTCCCACATCACACACCAACAATACACAGCAAATGCAAGGGTAGTGGTTGGGGTTCCACTGGTGACTCACGGGTAAGGATGAAGGGGGACGACAACAAAACCACTTTCTTGAAGACATTTTACCAAGCCCACCGAAAAATTAATCACTGTCCTGTGGTGGCGCTGACATTTTGTGCGAAGTGACACCGTACGTGACAAACTAGCATGAAGGGTTGGAGGGCTGACAAAACAAGAGCCACTGTCACTCAATGCATGCGCGTATGTGTGTGTGTGTGTGTGTTTGGACAGTGAGACCCCGCTTTGCTTCCGACTCTCTAAGACTCATTGTGGGCAAGTAGCCAAGTGGTGCAATGATGGCTGACCAAGCCTGGTGGTGGCGGCCGCACACAGCGGTCGGGGAGTCTGGCAAAGTGAGTGGACAGGACCTCTGCCACAGATCAGTAAACTTACTGACCCTACAGGACGGGGCTTCAACATGGGGTTTGCATGGTTCACAAGGTCTTCTTTGTCACGAATAAGCTACAACTACGACTATTTCACTGCATGAAGTCCCACGCCAGAGACAAAAATGGAATGTATTTAAATTAAAAGTCAAAAAACGCAAGTCTAGGGGTGTCAAACGTGCGGCCCGAGGGCTGAGTGAGGCCCGCGATGAGTTTGCTAAGTTTAAAAATTAACCTTAAATTTTTAAATGAAAGACAAAACTGGATCAGAATCAGAATTAGAATACCTTCATTGTCATTACATGGAAACAACGAAATTGAACAGCAATTCAGCTCTGTGCTTTTAAAACAACTTACGTAAAATACTTTAAGACAGGGGTCGGCAACCCAAAATGTTGAAAGAGCCATATTGGACCAAAAATGCAAAAACAAATCCGTCTGGAGCCGCAGATAGTGTGTCATGAGATATACAGTAAATTGAATTATGAGGACTCAAATGAAACTAACTGAGTTCAAATATAGCTACAAATGAGGCATAATGATGCAATATGTACATACAGCTAGCCTAAATAGCATGTTAGCATCGATTAGCTTGCTGTCATGCAGTGACCATATATGTCTGATTAGCACACTCCACATAAGTCAATAACATCAACAAAACTAACATTATAAGTTTGGTGGACAAAATGAGACAGAAAAAGAAGTGGCATAAAACACGTCTTAGAAAGTCGGAGAAAGCTATACATGTAAACAAACTGGGTTGAGTTCAAGGACCGCCAAAATTTGTAGGAAAAAACGGCTCTTGCCAAATACTCGAATCAGTGAAGCATGTTTAATATAAAGTGTGTGTTATAGCAATTAGGGAGATTTGTGTGTCATGTTTGTCCTCTTACAGAAACCATATTAAAACAAAAAATATGTTTTTTCCCCCTCATCGTTTCCATTTTTTAAATATTTTTGAAAAAGTTCCTAAGAGCCACTAGGCGGCGCTAAAGAGCCGCGGGTTGCCGACCCTTGCTCTAAGATAACAAACAATAATACAAATTTGAAAAACATATTGCACACGCTGCAAAATGTCAGAGTTCTAAAACAAGAAAAAAAAATACAAAAATGAGGGGTATTTTATTTGAACTAAGTGAAATTAACTGCCAATTATCTGCCAATAGAACACTATTTGGCTAGTCAAGACTTTCCAAAACAAGTGATATTAGCTAAACTCAATGAACCCAAAAATACCTTAAAATAAGTATATTCTCACTAATAACAAGTGCACTTTTCTAGGTAGAAAAAAAAATACATTTTTGCTCAATATGTTGAAAACTATTCTTGCATGTTTTACTAAATACAGGTCATAAAATCTCAGCAACAAGCTGTAATATCGTACTGAGATAATTGAGGATCAAAACCCTTAAAACAAGTAAAACACTCTAACATAAAATCTGCTTAGTGAGAAGAAATATCTTATCAGACAGAAAAGAAGCAAATATCACCCTTATTTGAGATATTTAATCTTACTTAGATGTCAGTTTTTGCAGTGCAGCAGATCTCTATCAGAGTTAAGCAAGTTGATAAAGTGGTGAGAGTTCAGGTAAGTGCAGAGTTTAGGGCAATAACAGCTCTAGGATAGAAACGGTCTATCCCAGTCTATTTGTCCTTGCTCTGATGGTATTATAGCGGCTCCCTGAGGATGTCGCAATTGCTATAAAATACAAAATATAATTACATACATACTATAATTTACAAAATAAACCACATTATCCAACTACATATACAGTGGGGTAAAAAAGTATTTAGTCAGCCACCGATTGTGCAAGTTCTCCCACTTAAAATAATAAGAGAGGTCTGTAATTTTCATCATAGGTACACTTCAACTGTGAGAGACAGAATGAGAAAAAAAAATCCAGGAATTTACATTTTAGGAATTTTAAAGAATTTATTCGTAAATTATGGTGGAAAATAAGTATTTGGTCAAACATTCAAAGCTCTCATTGATGGAAAGAGGTTTTGGCTCAAAATCTCACGATACATGGCCCCATTCATTCTTTCCTTAACACGGATCAATCGTCCTGTCCCCTTAGCAGAAAAACAGCCCCAAAGCATGATGTTTCCACCCCCATGCTTCACAGTAGGTATGGTGTTCTTGGGATGCAACTCAGTATTCTTCTTCCTCCAAACACGACGAGTGGAGTTTATACCAAAATGGATACATGGATGATACAGCAGAGGATTGGGAGAATGTCATGTGGTCAGATGAAACCAAAATACAACTTTTTGGTATAAACTCAACTGGTCGTGTTTGAGGAAGAAGAATACTGAGTTACAACCCAAGAACACCAAACCTACTGTGAAGCATGAGGGTGGAAACATCATGCTTTGGGGCTGTTTTTCTGCTAAGGGGACAGGACGATTGATCCGTGTTAAGAAAAGAATGAATGTGGCCATGTATCGTGAGATTTTGAGCCAAAACCTCCTTCCATCAGTGAGAGCTTTGAATGGTTGACCAAATACTTATTTTCCACCATAATTTACAAATAAATTCTCTAAAATTCCTACATTGTGAATTCCTGGATTTTTTTTTCACATTCTGTCTCTCACAGTTGAAGTGTACCTATGATGAAAATTACAGACCTCTGTCATCATTTTAAGTGGGAGAACTTGCACAATTGGTGGCTGACTAAATACTTTTTTTGCCCCACTGTATAACACACAGTAATTTGATCTTGATATATTTTTGTTTATAATGATGGATTGAAAATTAACACCAATGAGTTGACTGATGAACATTATCACAATGTATTCAGAAAATATAAATAACGACAAATAAAGATAGAATACTATTAACCACGACATGTAAGTGTAGAAAAAACCCAACAACATTATGATTTGTACATTTTCAGAATGTGATTGTTCTGTTTTTAAACAAAAAACAACAACAATCTTGTCTTTATTTTTAAGTTATTGTGCAGTGATTTTACCAGTTCGGCCCCATGTGGCCCCCGATCTAAAATGAGTTAGACACCACTGATTTAAACAGCTATTGGATCTTGTATGACGACACTGCATTTCATTCTAAAAATGGGATCCATCATACTATATATTTAATAAGTTGATGTTCTTCAGCTGCTCACTACAATTTGCTGCTAAGGTGGGCTGCTTTGCTATTCAGACCCCAAGCAAATAATGCAAATGCGGCACTGAAAGCCACTTATGAAATACCCCAAGGCAACTAATCAGTCCTCTTCTCGTTCCAGCCTTTCTGCAGCCTCCCTAATTAGAAGATGGAGATTGCATGAAACCAGGTCACACAGCAGGTCTTGTACACACAGATAACCATGTAAAATATACAAGGCACAACTTTCTCCAGACATTAAGCCAATCATCTATTTTTTTAGACTAAGGTGCATTATATTTATTTAATTTTTTTTTCAGTTTTCAAATTTTTTTATTATGATAAATTATTGAGGCTCCAAGCATTTTGTTACCGTGTTCCATTTTCTGGAAGTGTGTCTGCATGCATATGCTCATGTTAACACGTGCGAATGCGACATGGACGTATAAACAAAGAAACGGCATTGGTAACATACAGCCAAGCATGATTCACTGCCAGAGAGATTATTCTTTGCAGTGGCATTTCTGCAAGAGAGTTGACAGTCCATCATTTAGATTTTGCAGTGTATCCACGAAAAGACCGCATTGCCTGAAGCAGAAGGAGCTGCTCTTTCCCCCCAGTGTCTTTTGTAGGAACGAATTCAGCTCTAAATTGTAAAGCCTTTGCTGGGCGTGCGAGCGTGTTAGGGACTCTGCTGTGAGGCAAGTGAGGTTACAACTGAGCTTGATGGGCTGATTCTCGGGGAGAACTGATAAAAGCTTACACAAACAAATGTGTGTTGTCTTGGGGCTGCACGCACACCTTCACAACAGCCTTGTTTCTGGAATCATCCAGAGCCTGATGTTGCAGGTTACATCTAGGTCTGCAGAGTGCAGTGCGAGGAGTGGGTGGGCGGATCAGGTCCGGGCCAACAACAGCTTGTGACAGAAGCAGGCCAAAGAGGATGCTGAGACACGCACAGACTTAACAGGCAGCCGGCCTGCCATCCACTCTTTTTCAGCTCGCTTTATACTCAACACATCACTTCGTATTCATTGCAAATGTTTCGCGGAGATAGTTGAAATGGAGTTTTTGCATTACCATAAAAAAAAAAGTTGAAACACGATTCAAAGCAAATGATTATTTTGCACTACACAGATGACACAACCTCAAAAGGTCTTTCAACTGCATCATCTAGCGCAGTGTTTTTACACCTTTTCCGAGCCGAGGCACATTTTTTTCATTGAAAAAATCCAAAGGCACACCACCAGCAGAAAAATATGAAAAAAATTAAGCTCGGCAGCCGTTATTGACAGTAATGAGTTGTTCTCATTGTTCTCATTGTTCACGGCTCCAGACAGAGACAATTTTTGTTATGTGGGTCCAAAATGGCTCTGTCAACGTTCTGGGTTGCCTACCTCTGCATTAGTGGAAAAGCGGCAAATGAGTGAAAGCGACAGAGACGTTGCCATGGAGACGAGGGTTTTCTTACGTGCCTGGCTGCAGTCACACCGCGACACCCGTCCGTCAGTAAAAAAACAGTCCCCGATAACCTGGACCAATTCAAACCGTTATTTGTTTATTTTTTCATTGTTTGATTTGCATTGCCTCACACGATGAACGCTACATATATTTCTATACAACACTACGGGAGCCTTCACTTTTTTGCACCCGCTATTCCGGTACTTTCCCGGCTATTATACGCCGACCGCCGTGTTGCTGTAGGGAGAAAAAGCGGAACGACACACATTGCGGAATTAACATTATTCTCCGTGTGTCGGCTAAATACAAATATATTCCACAACCCCAAACATGTCTTTTTCAAAGCCTGCAGTGAAAAGAAAAGTTAGTGATGAGCGAAGACAACTCCAGGAAAAGTGGGAGATGCAATATTTCTTTGTTGAGCACGAGGGAGCCCCGACGTGTCTTATTTGCACAGAGAAAGTTGCGGTGCACAAGGAATACAATTTGAAACATCATTATACAACTAGACATGCTGAGGAGTATGCAACATTTTTTTTAAGAAATCTTTTCTCGCGGCCCAGCCTCACCCAGACTCTGCGTCCAGTGGCCCCCTAGGGGAAGTGAATTTGAGACCCCTGATTTAAACCATAACGAATCATGCATCACTATAGCTCTTGTCTCACAGTAGGTGTACTATCACGCCCTTACTTATTAGTTTTTTTTTGGGGTGTTTTCTTGTCTTCTAAATCTTGTCTTGCGCTCCTATTTTGTTGTTGATTGGCATGTCATGTATGGATGTACTTTGTGGACGCCTTCTGCTCCACACGCTGTAAGTCTTTGCTGTCGTCCAGCATTCTCTTTTTGTTTACTTTGCAGCCAGTTTTGTTTTAAGCATCAGTTACCTTTTTACCTGCATGCTGCCTTCCGCTGTCGTCTGCATATTGTGATCGCGACAAACCAAGTTCCCGACATCTACAAAGCAATTAGCTACCTGCTGCCACCTGCTGATATGGAAGAGTATTACACGGTTACTCTGCCGATCTCTCCACAGTACAGACACTCAACAACGGCACATTTGCGGATTATAATTACCAAAAATATTTTTACCCCAATTAGGTGAGATTACATAATCCCCCACGGCACACCAGACAATATCTCACGGTACACTAGTGGTTGAAAAACACTGCTCTAGCGATACACAAATTCCTGTACCCTGTGTCCTTCTTTAAGACCGTCAAATTTTACTGAGTGCACTTTAAAAACTATTTAATGTCAGTCTGTATACCGGAGGCATGTCTATTAGATGTGACTTGTTCAAGATAACCCTTGTACTCCCCCTCACGACACCCACTCCCCGCCCTGCATCCAATCCCCTGCGCTGAAGCAACACAACAGTTCCCGTAGCGTCACCGCATGCGCTGAAAGATGGGCTGGAGGGGGGGGGGTGATGAGCTGGGAACTCATGCTCATAATTACAATAATTAACAGTTGCAGATTTAATTGGAAGGGAAGGCATTAACAGGAGGAACACTGTGGCCCTGCATGCTGGGGGAACCTCTGCTGCAAGACGCCTTTGTCTTCGCGGGCACCTAATGGCGCTTTGGCTGCGGATGGTGGACTGCTGACACAACACAACGCAACCTAGTGAGGGTTCAGACGGCAGGGCTTGTCAGGACTCAGATTGGAGGCAGATAATTAGGTGCCAGGTTAATGAGAATGCAAGCTCTTGATGGCATTCGGTTACTGTATGTCGGCAATTAATGACTTTGCTTTCGTGTTGTTATTGTTCGCTTGAATGGAAAACAATGCATTATTCTAGTCGAGCTTGAATACTGAGGAAGTCAGTAACTGAAACGTGTTTTTTTGGTTTAGATATCTAGCTTTCTTTATTGTTCAGAGACAGTACACATGGACCAGGAATGTGTTGTGATGAGACAGGTCCATGATTTATTTTCTCAAGAACTAAAGGAAAACTGTTGAGTACAAACTAAAAAATAAATAAATACAAATCTCCATCTTCAGTTTCTTCTAAAGGAGTGGTCCCCAACCCTTTTGTATCCGCGGACCGGACCGGTCAACGCTTAATAATTTGTCCCGCGGCCTGGTGGGGGGAGTCCTTTTTTTTTTTTTCTTGTCATGAAAAAGGGATTTTTTTGTGGTTGGTGCACTAATTGTAAGCCTATATTGTGTTTTTTATGGTGATTTAATAAAACATTTTTTTTTTTCTATCAAAATGAATAAAAAATTATTCTGCGGCCCGGTGGTTGGGGACCACTGTTCTAAAGTATACATTGTGTTTGATCTCACCACCTAACAATCAAAATGTGGTCTTTGCCACATGCCAATAATTTTCAAAAGTGCCCTCTACACATATGACATAATATTAATACAAACTAATGTTGTCCAGTTACCAATATTTCGGTACCAGTACCAACATTATTTTGATACTTTTCAGTATTTTTCGATACTTTTCAAAACAAAGGGGACCACAAAAAATTGACTTTATTTTAACAAAAAAATCTTGGGTACATAAAAACATATGTTTCTTTTTGCAAGTTTGTCCTTGAATACAATAGTGAACGTACAAGACAACTTGTATTTTATTAGTAAGTAAGCAAAAAAAGCTCCTAATTTGGCTGCTGAGATATAGGGTAACATATTATGTCATTTATCATTCTATTATTTCATCAAAATTATTAATGACAAGTGGTAAAAAATTAATTACTAATCTACCTATTCATTCACTGTTAATATCTGCTTACTTTCTCTTTTAACATGTTATATCTACACTTCTGTTGAAATGTAATAATCATTCAAATTTGGGTATCAGTCTAATACCAAGTCATTACAGGACCATACATTGGTCATATTCAAAGTCTTTATGTGTCCAGGGACATATTTCCTGAGTTTATAAACCTAATATAAATTAAAATAAAGCGAAATATGTTGTGATGGCAAAAAATATTGACCGTATCATAGTCGTATCGACTAGATACGTGCCTGGAATTTGGTAATATTACAGTGGATGTTAGGTGTAGATCCAGTACTTTTCAGGGGCGGTATAGTACCGAATATGATTAATTAGTATTGCGGTACTAAACTAATACCGGTATACCGTACAACCTTAAAGGCCTACTGAAATTAGATGTTCTTATTTAAACGAGGATAGCAGGTCCATTCTATGTGTCATTTAGTAGAGAACATCGACGATAAAGTTCGCAACTTTTGGTCGCTAATAAAACAGCCTTGCCTGTACCGGAAGTAGCAGAGGATGTGCGCGTGACGTCACGGGTTGTGGGGCTCCTCACATCCTCACATTGTTTACAATCATGACCATCAGCAGCGAGAGAGATTCGGACCGAGAAAGCGACAATTTCCCCATTAATTTGAGCAAGGATGAAAGATTTGTGGATGAGGAAAGTTAGAGTGAAGTACTAGAAAAAAGACAGGGCAGTGGGAGCGATTCAGATGTTATTAGACACATTTACTAGAATAATTCTGGAAAATCCCTTATCTGCTTATTGTGTTACTAGTGTTGTAGTGAGATTATCCTGTCGTTCCTGTAAATCGGAGGGGTGTGGCCACGGTTGTGTCTCTGATGGAAGCCACGGAGGAGGCAAGAGAGTCGCAGCTGCCTATTTGACAGCTGCAGGAGGAACGACACGAGCTCCGCTCATGTCTACGGCAAGAGCCGACTTATTACCACAATTTTCTCACCGAAACCTGCCGGTTGACACGTGGTAGAGAACCATGTTCGCTTGACCGCTCTGTTCCATATTAAAGCTTCACCTTCGGGAATGTAAACAAGGAAACACCGGCTGTGTTTGTGTTGCTAAAGGCAGCTGCAATACACCGCTTCTCACCTACATCAGTCCAGTCTTTATGTGTCCAGGGACATATTTCCTGAGTTTATAAACCTAATATAAATTAAAATAAAGCCAAATATGTTGTGATGCCAAAAAATATCGACCGTATCATAGTCGTATCGACTAGATACGTGCCTGTAATTTGGTAATATTACAGTGGATGTTAGGTGTAGATCCAGTACTTTTCCGGAGTGGTATTGTACCGAATATGATTCATTAGTATTGCGGCAATTTCCCCATTAATTTGAGCAAGGATGAAAGATTGGTGGATGAGGAAAGTTAGAGTGAAGTACTAGAAAAAAAAAAGACAGGGCAGTGGGAGCGATTCAGATGTTATTAGACACATTTACTAGAATAATTCTGGAAAATCCCTTATCTGCTTATTGTGTTACTAGTGTTGTAGTGAGATTATCCTGTCCTTCCTGTAAATCGGAGGGGTGTGGCCACTGTTGTGTCTCTGATGGAAGCCACGGAGGAGGCAAGAGAGTCGCAGCTGCCTGTTTGACAGCTGCAGGAGGAACGACACGAGCTCCGCTCATGTCTACGGCAAGAGCCGACTTATTACCACAATTTTCTCACCGAAACCTGCCGGTTGACACGTGGTAGAGAACCATGTTCGCTTGACCGCTCTGTTCCATATTAAAGCTTCACCTTCGGGAATGTAAACAAGGAAACACCGGCTGTGTTTGTGTTGCTAAAGGCAGCTGCAATACACCGCTTCTCACCTACATCAGTCCAGTCTTTATGTGTCCAGGGACATATTTCCTGAGTTTATAAACCTAATATAAATTAAAATAAAGCCAAAGATGTTGTGATGCCAAAAAATATCGACCGTATCATAGTCGTATCGACTAGATATGTGCCTGTAATTTGGTAATATTACAGTGGATGTTAGGTGTAGATCCAGTACTTTTCCAGAGCGGTATTTTACCGAATATGATTCATTAGTGTTGCGGCATTTTCCCCATTAATTTGAGCAAGGATGAAAGATTGGTGGATGAGGAAAGTTAGAGTGAAGTACTAGAAAAAAAAAAGACAGGGCAGTGGAAGCGATTCAGATGTTATTAGACACATTTACTAGAATAATTCTGGAAAATCCCTTATCTGCTTATTGTGTTACTAGTGTTGTAGTGAGATTATCCTGTCGTTCCTGTAAGTCGTAGGGGTGTGGCCACTGTTGTGTCTCTGATGGAAGCCACGGAGGAGGCAAAAGAGTCGCAGCTGCCTGTTTGACAGCTGCAGGAGGAACGACACGAGCTCCGCTCATGTCTACGGCAAGAGCCGACTTATTACCACAATTTAATTTTCTCACCGAAACCTGCCGGTTGACACGTGGTAGAGAACCATGTTTGCTTGACCGCTCTGTTCCATATTAAAGCTTCACCTTCGGGAATGTAAACAAGGAAACACCGGCTGTGTTTGTGTTGCTAAAGGCAGCTGCAATACACCGCTTCCCACCTACATCGTTCTTCTTTGACGTCTCCATTATTAATTGAACAAATTGCAAAAGATTCAGCAACACAGATGTCCAGAATACTGTGTAATTATGCGATTAAAGCAGACAATTTATAGCCGTGATCTGTACTGGAAGAAAATTATACACGTCATCATTCTGCGACGTTTTCAACAGGATACTTCGCGGGAAATTTAAAATTGCAATTTAGTAAACTAAACCGACCGTATTGGCATGTGTTGCAATGTTAATATTTCATCATTGATATATAAACTATCAGACTGCGTGGTGGGTAGTAGTGGGTTTCGGTAGGTCTTTAATACCTACATACAATAATACATAATAATATATTTCATATTTTAGCCTGAGACTCTTGAGTGGGTATTGCCAAGGAACCCCTTTGAAAAAGGGTGAACACAGTGTGGAGTTTGCAAAATGTAATCTCAGTTGGCTCACGGTGATCACACTGCATGACCTTTTCAGAGTGTATTGCCTCATGATGTCAGGCTCCAAAGATGTCAAGCTAAAGTGAAGTTGGAGGTCAGGAACAGGACATAGCAGCCATATGAAAAAAGAAACCAAACCCTATAGCCATAAGTGTTGAAGTCATTCAGTATATTAGGTTTCATAATGTTTTTGCGAAATTCCATACCCCCCCGAAGAATAAAAAAACATGCTTTAAGTGCAGGAGGATTTATTGGCAAAAAACCCAGTGAGGGTTCTTTATATGATCCTGTTTAAATGCAGGTTCTTCTCCTATATGGTCCAACCATAGAACGGCTACGATTTTTGAACTAAGATGTTCTTTGTGGTGGCCAATTAAAGTGCGACAAGATAAATGGGCAGCCACAACTTTGATGTCCATCTTTTTAATAAGCTTTGGTTAAGAAGACATCTCAGTGAAAGGGTTCAATATCTTCACAGTGGGAAAGAAAAGAGGTTTACTCCAAAACCAAATAGCATGTAAATGCTGCTGGAGGTTTAGGCCTGGGTGGGGGAATCACAGTGCTGGGTGGGGGGATCACAGTGCTGGGTGGGGGGATCACAGTGTTGGGTGGGGGGATCACAGTGCTGGCTGTGACTTTGGTGTTGCATTCATTATCTTCCCGCTGCAGTTGTGCAGATTATTCAGCGAAAGATGATTTTTTTTTTTTTTTTTTTTTTTTGAGCCTCGTGAAATCACGGCTTTAAACTACTGAATATGCTTGGGCCCAAACAGAGAGCAAAGTGTTCTTTTTTTTTTTTTGTTGTTGTCATCGTACTGAAGTCAAATATTCTCGGGAACACTTTAGTATGGGGAACATATTCTTAGTCAGTGTTTTTCAACCTTTTTCGAGCCGAGGCGCATTTTTTTTCATTGGATTTTTTTCCATCCAGAGGCAAACCACTAGCGGAAAACATAAAAAAACATTAAACTCAGCAGCCGATATTGAAAGTAAAGAGTCATTCTCGCAATTGTTGGATATCAATTCAAACCATAACCAAGCAGGCATCACTATAGCTCTTGTCTCAAAGTAAGTGTACTGTCACAACCTGTCACATCACACTGTGACTTATTTGGAGTTTTGTTGGTGTTTTCTTGTGTGGAGTGTTTCCTATTTTTTTGTTGATTATCATGTCATGCACGGATGTATTTTGAGGACGCCGTCTGCTGCTCCACACTGTAAGTCTTTGCGGTCATCCAGCATTCTGTTTTTGTTTACTTTGCAGCCAGTTCCGTTTTAGTTTTGTTTTGCATAGCCTTTCCTAAGCTTCAATAAATAAATAAATAAATGATAAATGGTTGTACTTGTATAGCGCTTTTCTACCTTCAAGGTACTCAAAGCGCTTTGACACTACTTTCACATTTACCCATTCACACACACATTCACACACTGATGGAGGGAGCTGCCATGCAAGGCGCCAACCAGCACCCATCAGGAGCAAGGGTGAAGTGTCTTGCTCAGGACACAACGGACGTGACGAGGTTGGTACTAGGTGGGAATTGAACCAGGGACGCTTGGGTTGCGCACGGCCACTCTCCCCACTTCGCCACGCCGTCCCTCTCTCAGCCAAAAAATGTTCCCGACCCCTGCACTGAAGGAACATACAAGGGTTAGGGTTAGGGCAGGGGTCGGGAACCTTTTTGGCTGAGAAAGCCAAAAAGCCAAATATTTTAAAATTTATTTCCGTAAGAGCCATATAATATTTTTTTTTAACACTGAACAGAACTAAATGCGTGGATTTTTAAGTAAGACCAACATTTCTAGAGTATAATTGGTCTCTTATTCTTTGTAACAACATTGTTATTATGAAGCTAACTGTGGAGGCGGTCTGGCCCGCGGGCCTGCAACGAACTGGGGTGTGCCAGGACCGGCCTCGAAATCAGCGAGAGCTGCGTAGATGGCTCACCTGAGCCTTGTTATCTATTCACCTGTCGCTCTGTTATAAGCAGCAGCCAGGAGGAAAGATGGGGTTGGGTCTGGAGCCAGAGCGCGAGTGAGAACGAAAGAGAAAAATACAATTGCTGGAAAGCAACTGAGAGACTTATTGAAAAATAAAACAATAGTGTAACCCTGAAAAGGGCTCTCATGTCGGTGCTTGGTGGTCTGAAGAACCCTCAGGAGGACAAGCCCCACATTAACCAATAATAAATAAATAACTTTTTAACGCAACTTCTTGAACAGGTGCGGTAGTAAACGGATGGATGGACTAAAAATGCAAGAGAATGTTTTATGTTTTGAACATTATTTTTTAACACTTATTACAAGTGGAATTATCCATTACTTATCATGTGAAGCAATGTCAGCTCAGATTTATCCGAGAGCCAGATGCAGTCATCAAAAGAGCCACATCTGGCTCTAGAGCCATAGGTTCCCTACCCCTGGGTTAGGGTTAGGGTTGCTAATAAGCAATACTTTTGAGGTTATTCAGGGAAGAAGACTCTTAGTTAATGGCTCACTGGTTGTATAGTAAGACCATGCAGAAGAAGGCATTCATAAGTACTTAATAATGACTAATTAAAAGCCTATGTGTTACTAATTTGCATGTTAATAAGCAACTAATTAATGGTGAATATGTTCCCCATACTACAGTGTTACCCTATTCTCAATTCATAAAGCTGCGGGAACAAGCCGCTGTTGTTTATGTTCGAACTTAAATTTGGCACGCCGTTTAATTAAAACCAAAAACGCTTTAAGGTTGGCCATACGCAGCGGTAACGAGGGTGAAACGTGGTGTAACAATATCTCGAGCGGTGCACGGGGCAATAAACTTGCATGAGTGTGTATGAACGTAGGGGAGGTAGAAGGAGAGCATATATCTAAGCGGGCCTACGGAAGTGCTCCTTTATAAGTGTGTGTAACTCAGTCAGGAATAATGTAAATGTCTAGAGAGTCTTAAGAGCAAGCAGACCCGTTTAAAAGCACCCCGTTTCAGCCTAGTAAAACAAGTCAATAAATACAGCGGGGAAGCCGCTGCTGTCTGTAGCTCTTTCCTGAATGAAAACAGAGGTGAACCGCTTATTTTCAGTCTGGCACCAGAGCTCGACGGCGGCGTTAATGTGTGCTCATATGTTGCGACTATCACTCGTCACAAGCTATATCTGTCAGCATTACGCTCAAGTGCATTTTAGATGCAAAACGGGTGTTCCTCGGGAAGGTGGATTTACGACGTCTTGTGGTCAGCGGGCGATCACGCTTATGATGTTTATACAAGACTTGCTTCCCTTCTCCGTCACTTCATTGCTTTGTCTTTTTGTTGACTCTCACAGGCAGAACAAACACGGATGGATTACACACCAAGCCTCAGTAGGCTGGCAGTTAGCAGCTTCTGTCTGCCGGCGCTCCAAATGGGAAGCCGATGACACAGACTGAGGCTAAATGGAAACACCATTAGGAAGGTAAACACCTCACCGCGATAACTTGCACCTGATTACCATGGGAAAGCAAAGGTTCCCTTTTTTTTTTTTCTTCTACTCAGGGTTCGTACTGGTGCTTAAAGGCCTACTGAAACCCACTACTACCCACCACGCAGTCTGATAGTTTATATATCAATGATGAAATATCAACATTGCAACACATGCCAATACAGACTTTTTAGTTTACTAAATTGCAATTTTAAATTTCCAGGGAGTTTCTTCTTGAAAACGTTGCGTAATGATGTGTACGCGTGACTTCACGGACTGTTAGGAAATATTAGCGCTGCGCACACACACACAGCTAAAAGTCCATTTCCATCCCATCCATTTTCTACCGCTTATTCCCTTTCGGGCTCGCGGGGGACGCTGCCGCCTATCTCAGCTACAATCGGGCGGAAGGCGGGGTACACCCTGGACAAGTCGCCACCTCATCGCAGGGCCAACACAGATAGACAGACAACATTCACACTCACATTCACACACTAGGGCCAATTTTTAGTGTTGCCAATCAACCTATCCCCAGGTGCATGTCTTTGGAGGTGGGAGGAAGTCGGAGTACCCGGAGGGAACCCACGCATTCACGGGGAGAACATGCAAACTCCACACAGAAAGATCTTCAGCTTGGAATTGAACCCAGGACTGCAGGACCTTCGTATTGTGAGGCAGACGCACTAACCCCTCTTCCACCGTGAAGCCCAATATATATCAATGATGAAATATTAACATTGCAACACATGCCAATACGGCCTTTTTTAGTTTACTAAATTGCAATTTTAAATTTCCCGGGAGTTTCTTCTTGAAAACGCCGCGTAATGATGACTTGTACGCGTGACGTCACGGACTGTTAGAAAATATGAGCGCTGCGCACACACACACAGCTAAAAGTCGTCTGCTTCAATCGCATAATTACACAGTATTTTGGAGATATGTGTTGCTGAATCTTTTTCAATTTGTTCAATTAATATTGGAGAAGTCAAAGTAGAAAGATGGAGTTGGGAAGCTTTAGCCTTTAGCCACACAAACACACGGTGATTCCTTGTTTAAAATTCCCGGAGGTGAAACTTTTTTTTTTTTCTTTTTTTTTTTCTTCTTTGTCATGAAAAAGGGACGTTTTTGTCATGAAAAAGGGAGGTTGGAAATTTTTTTTTTTTTTTTTTAAATAAAAAATTCTTCTGCAGCCCGGTACGAATCGGGCCACGGCCAGGTACCGGGCAGCGGCACGGTGGTTGGGGACCACTGCTTTATACAGTTCAAGATTCATGGTCATTTGAAAGATCACTGCACATCATAATGGCAGCTACAGTTTCCATCTTAAAGATCTAAAAAAAATATTTGGGGATGTCCTGCGGGCCAAATTTTAAGACGTAACGGGCTACATGTGGCCCTCGGGCCTTAATTTGCCCAGGTCTGGTCTACAGAAAAATTGCTTCATTTTCTATGCCCCATCCAGTTAATGATAACTGCTGGTTCAATGTTAGGCTTAGGGTTTTAGCAGACTTTTCCATATTTTTCCCTATGTACGGTATTCGGTGACCTCAGACAACAAGGCTATGGATTGAGTCACGCTGGTTTTCACCTTTTGAAGGGTACTGGAAAAACTGGAAAAATTGATCTTGAAAGTCCTTAAAAAGTGCTTGAATTTGGCCAAGGTGTACGAACCCTGTGTACTGTGCCAACACTTTAGAAAAGGAACTTTTTCCGCCACCGGCTTCCCTGCTCTTTAATCTATATGCCGCATTTTGTTTGACACCGCAGACCCTCCGCACGGGCTTTGCGGACTAGGAAGAGCTCCTCGTCTCCAATGAATACACCGAGGTCACACACCCTATCACATCGGGGCCTGCACCAATCCTTTATTAAATTACCTAGCTATCTTATACTCTGTCACCGCATTGATACAAGGGTTATCTTTTTCATTTATGCAGAGGATTTTCGGGGGATTATGCATTAAAGATTAAGAAGTGTGTACGTCCGACACCTCAGTGCATGAAAATGCAATATGTGAGCAAATACACTGCTGATGTGTGCGAGGAAGGGAGGGCTGGTGGGGGGGGGGGCCAGAAAACAAATTTTCAGCAACCAGAGCCGGACAGGGTTTATTCTCCTCAGACAATACAAGCTGTGACTACACAGAATGTTTCTCGGCTAAAATACTGTGGTAAGCAATACAAATCCCTCGGACAAAATGAAATGTATTAAACATGTGGATTTCATAAATCTCCCCCTTCCCTCGGTCTGGGTCAGAGGTATATTCACTGTAGAGCTCAGCTGGCACTTTTCCCTCAGAATTGTTACTTGGAGTCGCAAATGCTCCGAGTGGCTCCTAAATGAATGTCAGCAAAAGCTGCATGTGTTCGGGTCTTCGCTGCAACGCCATTCAAATCACTTACCCCCGCTACTTTAAAAGAGCATTACAGCAGCGGAGGGATTTAAAGGTCTGCCATTGAAATATTGCAGCTGGGATACTGAACTAGATATGCGGCGGGATCTCGTAAATTGATATTCTGTACACTTCCAAAGGTTAGCAATTCTTTATACATTACTTTTCTGGGTTCGGGCTGGCTGTGTCAAAAACGGGTGGTGAAAAAATGAGAGGACAATGTTAAAAACACAACCGGGATCCTGTTAACCTTGACTGGTACACAAAAGGTAAAGGCAGCCCGGGGCTATTGGGAGGACCACAACTCACAGTGCCATGACGTCCTACAGGGGAGCATTACACCAATATATTTTAATGTAACATTAGGTAGTACTTCACATTAAACGGCACACAAATAATTTAAGTTGAACAGTAAAATAGCTGGTAGTAAGTGAATAGACTACAACCCTGATTGTGAGGCTTGTGTGGCATTGTAATGCCGGATTGGTTCTTCCAGGGATGCGTCGAAGCGATGAACACAACAAGGTATGTTATAAATGGATTTATTAAATAATGAAAAAGGATAGGAACAAAAACACTGGTGTAAAGAGAAAGCAAACAAAAGACGCTAGCGTGAAAGCTAGGATAAAACACTAGAAAACTAAAACTTGGCACGAGAGCACAAACGAGAAAACAAATCATCAGTATGAAAACTGGAATAATCAAGTGGCATAGCATGAGAGTTAGCGAGAAAATACATATAGTAGAAGCGTGAGAGTCGTCACGGTTGCACGTAGGCAAATTAGGATCCGAGAATGATTAACGAAAAGGGGCGAGTTTAAATAAGGGAGGTGATTAGAAGAAAACAGGTGTGCGTAGATAACAAGGGGCAGGTGAACTAAAGAGCTACCATGGTGACAGACTAAACAGGAAATAAAAACGTTAAACAACAGAGTGATACTAAAATGGAAAAATAAACCAGAATATGTACGGATCCGAGCAGCGGATCGCAACACTGATCAGCTTATTCAATGGACTATTATTTATACTGGTGGACCAGCCAGGACAATTCTCATGTTGTACACTGCAAAAAGTCAGTGTTCAAAAACTTGGGGAAAAAAAAAAAAAAAATAGGGGTATTTTATGTGAAGTAAGCAAAATGATCAGCCAATAGAACAAGAACATCTGGCTTGTTAAGACTTTCCAAAACAAGTAAAATTAGCTAACCTCAATGAACCCAAAAACACCTCAAAATAAGTATATTCTCACTAATAACAAGTGCACTTTTTTGGTAAAAAAAAAAAGAGACCTTTTTGCTCTACATGTTGAAAATTATTCTTAAATTAAGTAAATGCTAGTGCCATTATTTTGACATAATGATATGCGCTCGGCATTACATTTATTGAAACCAGCAAACTTATACTAAAAACTAATTTATTGTTCTTAATGGAAAGGCAACAAGGCAACCGCTTGTTACTCTTGGGGTCTCCTAGCCGCTCAGGCAAATGATATGGTCTAAAAATGCATTTTTCCATTGATAAAATGACATCATGTACTTTTTCAGTCAATTAGTGCGCATATATTCAGCCCGCCCCTGGTCCAAATTTTATTAATTGTAACTTGTAAGAATTTATCTGAATGTGCATGAACTATTTCTGTTCAGAATTGTTTGAAATGTCACATGTTAAATGTTTAAATATTAAGTTTATTAACTAGTTTACTGTACTGTGCCAACTGTACTACTATATGAGAACGTAGTGAAGTGAATTATATTTTATACAGCACTTTTTCTCTAGTGACTCAAAGCGCTTTACATAGTGAAACCCAATATCTAAGTTACATTTAAACCAGTGTGGGTGGCACTGGGAGCAGGTGGGTAAATTGTCTTGCCCAAGGACACAACGGTAGTGACTAGGATGGCGGAAGCGGGGATCGAACCTGCAACCCTCAAGTTGCTGGCACGGCCGCGCTACCAACCGAGCTATACCGCCCATACGTATTTTCTATTGTTTCATTGAAAATAAAACAGCAAAGTCAATTTGGCTGTTATCTGTTTTAATTATGAGACACAGTTATGTCAAAATCATGATTTTTTTTCATGCTTGAAATAAGAAATTATTACTTTAAAAAGTGTTTTTATACATGTGAGTGTTGATGACACAGCTTTGCAACAGTTGATATTCTAGTTTCTAACATGTTTTACTCTATTGGTCATAAAATATCAGCAAAAAGCTGTAATATCTTACTGAGATAATTTACGACCAAACCCTTAAAACGAATAAAACACTCCAACAAATAATCTGCTTAGTGAGAATAATTAATTTATCAGACGGAAAATAGGCAAATATTACCCTTATTTGAGATATTTAATCATACTTAGATTTCAGTTTTTGTGGATGTAAATCGATTGACGTACAATTTCATTTAGTTTCGATTCTTGGGTTGATTATTCGATTCAGAACCATTTTTTTGAGGTCACTATTAGTTTGGAATTGATTTTTAATTCAACAAGATTCCGATTCTTGCAATACATCATTTGGTTTTAAAATGATAATTCTTTTTAAAACCGACTACAGGTAACAAATGCTCCTCTTGGCTGCCGACGTGTAACATGTAACATATAGTACACTCAGCGAGTTGGAGCGGAGATGGCCCTAAAAAACGTTTTTTTAAATGTCGATTTTTAAAACTTTTTTTTTTTCAGCGGTTTCCGAAAAAAATATGATTTGGACTCTAAATACATAAGAAACACAATTCAGGTGAGCATATTTTCTTTCCCACCCCTCTATGTGGATTGTGTGCAAACATGGACTTACAATGCAAAAGAGTCAGCTTTAAAGCTGATAAAAAATGTATTTTCATCACTTTGGTGAAAAAATATCGTGTTGCCAGTGTTGTTTAGAAAGTCCATTAGACTTTAAAGATTTGGAGAAGCCAAAAAATAATAATGAAACAAAAAAATATGTTTATGATAATTCATGTTTTTTGTTTTATCATGTCTAAGTCTAGTATCACTGACATTACATGACTTAGATATATTCATAACCTTTTGAGAACCACCGTCCTCTGCAGTGGATTTTTCATTTTTTTAAAGGTAAGACCTAAAAGGTTTTTTGATTTTATAAAAGTTAATAAATGTGACTGAGAATAATTAGATTTTATGATGTGACCCGAGGGTTGCATAGTGATGCGGGTTCGTTCTCTCAGAGATGCAGTCGGGCTTTGGACACAGCGTGAAGGTAAGAATAAAGGATTTATTTACGAATAAAACATTCTATGAAAAAGAAAAACTAGCTCAAAGCACAAAAGACAAAACAAAAGAGCTAGCATGAGAGCTAGAGGAATAACACAAAAGGGCTTAGCATGGAAGCTAGCGTAAACAGGACAGGGAACCAAAGTCGTCACTTGTTGCGTGTCGCAAATTACGAAGCCAGACCGAATGAACGAAGGAGGCAGGCTTAAATCAAGACAGTAATTAGAAAAACAGGTGGAACGCGCGGCAGGTGAAAATAATACGTTACCATGGTGACCAAACTAACTCACAGGTGCACGAACAATAACAAAGGGAGTCCAAACTAACAGAAAACACAAACAGACCCAAAAATCCAAATCACAATATGATCCGGGCAGCGGATCACAACATATGAGACTGAATTATTCTTCTATTGTTCTTGTTGTCCGGGAGTATGCTGATTTTTGTATTGGGGAATGACGCTAATGTCTCCTGTATTCCTATCAGCATTTAAATTTTACCGCTGTTCATCAATGATACAGTTTATCGTTATATCCCTGAGATAAACCAAAAAAAAAATGTCCACTGGTCGTCAGGAACATAAAAAACAATAAAGCGCACAAAGAAATAATTGAGATGGACACAGAAATACATTCGCTGTGTAGTTTAGATACAATGCAAAACTATTCCTAGAATGACTTTTATCAAAGATACATATTTGACTTAGTGTCGCTTTGTGTGTGTCCTGGGAGAGGAGATGAATACAAGAGGCAGATAAATTAACATGTGAAAGGAATATTCTTTTTGTGGAGCTCACAGCGGAGCTGCAGCTAAACAAATAATACAGCCTACAACCTCGGAGCCACTTTAGTGGCATTGTATAATTCAATCATTATGACGACAGCTAACAATTACTTCATCATCACATAAAGACAGATTTAAAAGTTGTCAAATTAAATATTAAAAAAGGGCTGCAGGCTGTGTGGATTTTTTTTTTTTTTTTCCTTTCGAGAAATAACACAGATTGGTGATAAAATGAGGCACCTATATGCATATTTTATGCCATAGGGAACACATGCATATATTATTCCTCTAGGCCACCTACTTTGTAATAAAGAATAGTGAGTATAAAGATGTGGTAATGCAGCCCAGTGGAAATGATATGAAAGAGAAATTGGTTTTACATAATGATGTCAAAAGGAATATGGCTCTGCATGGTCATGTGGAACAAAGATAAGATTCTCTTTCTCAGCGACTGAATATTGTGCTAATGGTTTCTTCATTTCCTTAAAGCATGAAGACGCCGGCTTTATGTGAGCCTCGGATGAGCTTCTATTGAATGAAGGTAGCGTTTATCTTTCAATGGCTGACAAGATCTGTTGAAAATGCCCTGTGTGTGGTGCAGCATGCTGGATGTAAAAGCTTTGTCATGTGTTGAAATAAAGGGAAAGTGACAAGTGACAGTAATGTTATCACATTTTCGGCACAATGCAGGTTTGAAGTGGGGAACAAAGGGAAAGCAAGAGGGTTAAATCTCTATAAGGAACCGAGTCGGGAAAGCTGCATTTCACAACGTCAGCAAGCTTTGCAGTAAACAATCGCTGATCAATACCCACATAAAAGGCTCATTCTGGCAAATACTTGCAAGTACATTTCATATATTGGGTCTAACAAACACCCACCGCACTACACAGGATTTTATTTAGCTCGAGAGCACATTTTTGAGTATTCTAGTACAGTTTTTATCAACCACTGTGCCGCGGCACACTAGTGTGCCGTAAAATACAGTCTGGTGTGCTGTGGGAGATTATATAATTTCACTTATTTGGGTTAAAATATTGTTTGCAAACCAGTAATTAAAGTCTGCAAATTATGTGTTGTTGTAGAGCTCGGCAGAGTAACCCTGTAATGGTTTTCTATTACAGTGTTATTCAACCACTAGTGTGCCGTGAGATACAGTCTGGTGTGCCGTATAATTTCACCTATTTGGGTTAAAAATATTTTTTTGCGAACCAGTAATTATAGTCTGCAAATTTTGTGTTGTTGTAGAGCTCGGCAGAGTAACCGTGTAATACTCTTCCATATCGGTAAGTGGCTAATTGCTTTGTAGATGTCGGAAACAGCGTGTCTAACGCTTAAACTAAAAATAAACACAAGGTGAGTGCCCCTAAGAAAAGGCGTTGAAGCTTAGGGAAGGCCATGCAGAACAAAACTAAAACTGAACTGAACAACTCTCGCGGCTGTGTTGGAGCCACTATGGATTGAACTTTCACAGTATCATGTTAGACCCGCTCGACATCCATTGCTTTTGGTCCCCTAGAGGGGGGGGGTTGCCCACATCTGAGGTCCTCTCCAAGGTTTCTCATAGTCAGCATTGTCACTGGCGTCCCACTGGATGTGAATTCTCCCTGCCCACTGGGTGTGAGTTTTCCTTGCCCTTTTGTGGGTTCTTCCGAGGATGTTGTAGTCGTAATGATTTGTGCAGTCCTTTGAGACATTTGTGATTTGGGGCTATATAAATAAATAAACATTGAACTGGCAACAAAGTAAACAAAAACAGAATGCTGGACGACAGCAAAGACTTACAGTGGAGCAAAGACGGCGTCCACAAAGTACATCCGAACATGACATGACAATCAACAAAGAAGGATACAAACAACTGAAATTATTTTTGATTGCTAAAACAAAGTGGATGCAGGAAATATCGCTCAAAGGGCGATATAAAACTGCTACAGGAAAAAGACAAAAAGACACCAAAATAGGAGCGCAAGACAAGAACTAAAAGACTACACACCGGAACACAGCAAAAAACTCAAAATAAGTCACGGCGTGATGTGACAGGTTGTGACAGTACACCTACTTTGAGACAAGAGCTATAGTGATGCATGCTTGGTTATGGTTTAAAGTCATATCCAACAATTGCGAAACAGACTTTCTACTGTCAACAGTTTCTTTTTTTATATATTTCTGCTGGATTTTTTCAACGCAAAAAGTGTGCCTTTGCTCAAAAACTGTTGAAAAACACTGTAAGATACAGTCTGGTGTGCCCTTTAATTTCACCTGTTTAGGTTAAAAATATTTTTTGCAAACCAGTAATTATAGTCTGCAAATTATGTGTTGTTGTAGAGCTCAGCGGCCCTGCGATGAGGTGGCGACTTGTCCAGGGTGTACCCCGCCTTCCGCCCGATTGTAGCTGAGATAGGCGCCAGCGCCCCCCGCGACCCCGAAAGGGAATAAGCGGTAGAAAATGGATGGATGGATAGAGCTCAGCAGAGTAACCGTGTAATACTCTTCTATATCAGTAAGTGGCAGCCGGTAGCTAATTGCTTTGTAGATGTCGGAAACAGCGGGAGGCAGCGTGCAGGTAAAAAGGTGTCTAATGCTTAAACCAAAAATATACAAAAGGCGAGTGCCCCTAAAAAAAGCCATTGGAGCTTGAATGAAACTAAAACTGAACTGGCAACAAAGTAAACAAAAACAGAATGCTGGACGACAGCAAAGACTTACTGTGGAGCAAAGACTTACAGTGGAGCAAAGACGGCGTCCACAAAGTACATCCGAACATGACATGACAATCAACAATGTCCACACAAAGAAGTATAAAAAGAACTGAAATTATTTTTGATTGCTAAAACAAGGTGGATGGGGGAAATATCCCTCAAAGGGCGATATAAAACTGCTACAGGGAAATACCAAAAAAAAGACAAAAAGCCACCACAATATTAGCACAAACAAGAACTAAAACACTACACACTGGAATACAGCAAAAAACTCAAAATAAGTCACGGTGTGATGTGACAGATCGTGACAGTACACCTACTTTGAGACAAGAGCTATAGTGATGCATGCTTGGTTATGGTTTAAAATCATATCCAACAATTGCAACAACGACTTCTTACTGTCAACAGAGTTTTGTTTTTAAATGATTTCTGCTGGATTTTTTCAACTCAAAAAATGTGCCTTAGCTCAAAAAAGGTTGAAAAACACCGTGAGATACAGTCTGGTGTGCCGTTTAATTTCACCTATTTGGGTTAAAAATATTTTTTGCAAACCATTAATCATAGTCTGCAAATTATGTGTTGTTGTAGAGCTCGGCAGAGTAAACGTGTAATACTCTTCCATATCAGTAAGTGCCTAATTGCTTTGTAGAAGTCGGAAACAGAGGGAGGTAAAAAGGTGTCTAATGCTTAAACCAAAAATAAACACAAGGTGAGTGCCCTTAAGAAAAGGCGTTGAAGCTTAGAGAAGGCCATGCAGAACAAAACTAAAACTGAACTGGCTAGAAAGTAAACAAGAACAGAATGCTGGACGACAGCAAAGACTTACAGTGGAGCGAAGACGGCGTCCACAAAGTACATCCGAACATGACATGACAATCAATAATGTCCACACAAAGAAGGATAAAAACAACTGAACTCATTCTTGATTGCTAAAACAAATTAAATGCGGGAAATATCGCTCAAAGGACGATAAAAAACTGCTACAGGAAAAAGACAAAAATACACCAAAATAGGAGCGCAAGACAAGAACTAAAAGACTACACGCCGGAATTCAGCAAAAACATCAAAATAAGTCACGGCGTGATGTGACAGATCGTGACAGTACACCTACTTTGAGACAAGAGCTATAGTGATGCATGCTTGGTTATGGTTTAAAATCCTATCCAACAATTGCAACAATGACTTCTTACTGTCAACCGAGTTTCGTTTTTTAATGATTTCTGCTGGATTTTTTCAATGCAAAAAATGTGCCTTAGCTCAAAAAAGGTTGAAAAACACTGTGAGATACAGTCTGGTGTGCCGTTTATTTACACCTATTTGGGTTAAAAATATTTTTTGCAAACCAGTAATTATAGTCTGCCAAAAGTGTGTTGTTGTAGAGCTCGGCAGAGAAAAATCGTGTAATATTCTTCCATATCAGTAAGTTTCAGCCGGTAGCTAATTGCTTTGTAGATATCGGTAAGAGCGGGAGCCAGTGTGCAGGTAAAAATGTGTCTAATGCTTAAACCAAAAAAATAAACACAAGGTGAGTGCCTGAAAGACAAGGCATTGGAGCTTAGGGAAGGCCATGCAGAACAAAACTAAAACTGAACTGGCTACAAAGTAAACAAAAACAGAATGCTGGACGACAGCAAAGAACATGACATGACAATCAACAAAGTCCACACAAAGAAGGATAAAAACAACTGAAATCATTCTTGATTGCTAAAACAAATTAGATGCGGGAAATATCGCTAAAAGGACGATATAAAACTGCTACAGGAAAATACAAAAAAAACAAAAACAACAAAATAGGAGCACTAACAAGAACTAAAAAACTCAAAATAAGTCACGGCGTCATGTGACAGATTGTGACAGTACACCCACTTTGAGACAAGAGCTATAGTGATGCATGCTTGGTTATGGTTTAAAATCCTATCCAACAATTGCAACAACGACTTCTTACTGTCAACCGAGTTTCGTTTTTTAATGATTTCTGCTGGATTTTTTTCAACGCAGAAAATGTGCCTTAGCTCAAAAAAGGTTGAAAAACAATGTTCTAGTACACGCACGCGTTCATGTGTCCTTACACACGTCCTCGTGCAATAAGCACCATTGTCTCAGAACCGCCCTCTTTAAATGGTTCGGCCTCCACCATCTGCAGGCGTTCTCAGGCACACTTCTTTGAGCCTGCCATAATGATGCATGACTAAGTACAGTTAAAGTGTTGCAGTCTGTTGGCAAAAAGCAGTCAAGCACCTTGCTATAGTGTCACTACAGATAAACCATACAGCTGAAGGTTGACAATGGATAAAAGGCAGTGACAGGCCCGCTGAGGTGTGTTTTTGCGCATTAGTGTGTGTGTGCAAGTGTGAAGTCGCATGTCTAGGTGAGGCTCGAAACCATGGCACAGCAGATTTGGAAGTGCGCTTAACGAGGATGTGAGATAGGGTTGGGCACGGTGAAATAAAATGCTTTGCTGGAGTCTGCTGAAAGTGGGACACTGTTTCAAAGTTATTCTCTCTGCCAAAGAGCGGCCATCGTGTTGCACTGCCGCGGTTTTAAAAGGCAATCGCAAATTGTGTTTGTCCGCACACGTTTCAGCAAACTGTTGTTAAACAGAGAAGAGGACGTCTTAAGCTGCCGTCCAAGTGCATCCTTGAACAAACACGTCCGCCTATCTGCACGTATTCCACTAGAAAGGAAAAAGGTGGACCTCCTCCAAGGTTATACTTGGATTATAAGTATAGGCTATCTTTGACTAAAGGTGTTCGTAGTCAAATCTGATTTGATAAGACTGCCCGACGTCGAAAATATGTCAAATCTATGGCCTTCTCATTTAAAGGCCTACTGAATTGAGATTTTCTTATTTAAACGGGAATAGCAGGTCCATTCTATGTGTCATACTTGATCATTTCGTGATATTGCCATATTTTTGCTGAAAGGATTTAGTAGAGAACATCGACGATAAAGTTCGCAACTTTTGGTCGCTAATAGAAAAGCCCTTCCAGGGCTCCACACATATCCACATTGTTTACAATGGGAGCCACCAGCAGTAAGAGCAATTTGGACCGAGAAAGCAACAATTCCCCCATTAATTTGAGCGAGGATGAAAGCTTTGTGAATTAGGATATTGATAAAGAGGACCTAGAAAAAAATAAAAATAAAAATAAAAGCGACGGTTCCGGGCGGCAGCAGTGTGAACGTTTCAGATGTAATTAGACACATTTACTAGGATAAGTCTGGAAGATCCCTTATCTGCTTATTGTTTTAATAGTGTTTTAGTGGGATTTTAAAGATTGTAAAGACATACCTCGAGGTCGGATGGCTGCGGTGAACACGACGTGTCTCAGAGAGAAGCTCACAGCTGCCTTTTTTGACATGACAGCTGCTGCAGGACGAATAATCCACTGATGTCTCCGGTAATATATATATCACAATTTCCCCATCCAAAAACATGCTGGTTGACGTAGAGAAAACATGTTTGCTTGACCGCTCTGCTTCACAACAAACAAAGAAATACCGGCTGTGTCTCCGTGCTAAAGACAGCTGCAATCCACCGTTTTCCACCAACAGCATTGTTTTTTATAGTCTCCATTATTAAATGAACAAATTGCAAAATATTCAGCAACACAGATGTCCAAAATACTGTGTAATTATGCGATTAAAGCAGACGACTTCTAGCCGCTAGTGGTGCTGCGGTAAAATTTCCTGACATTCCGCGACGTTTTCAACAAGAAACTTGCGGGAAATTTAAAATTGCAATTTAGTAAACTAAAAAGGCCGTATTGGCATGTTTTGCAATGTTAATATTTCATCATTGATATATAAACTATCAGACTGCGTGGTGGGTAGTAGTGGGTTTCAGTAGGCCTTTAAAGATAAATTGTCAGCTTATTACATGTAGTACTGTATCAATGACTTCACATGGACAAAGATAAGACCTTCAGGAGGAAAGTTCTGTGGTCAGATGAAACAAATATAATGACAATAAAGTTCATTCTGGTCTATTCTATTCTCTATTCTTTGGGGGTACGCGTACCCTTGGGGGTACTTGAAGGTATGCCAAGGGGTACGTGAGATTTTTTTTTTTTATTTTAAAAATAGCAACAATTCAAAAATCCTTTATAACTATATTTATTGAATAATACTTCAACAAAATGTGAATGTAAGTTCATAAACTGTGAAAAAAAATACAACAATGCAATATTCAGTGTTGACAGCTAGATTTTTTTGTGGACATGTTCCATAAATATTGATGTTAAAGATTTCTTTTTTGTGAAGAATTAAGTTGATGAATCCAGAAGGATCTCTATTACAATCCCCAAAGGGAGCACTTTAAGTTGATGAGTACTTCTATGTATAGAAAAGTTTATTTATAATTGAATCACTTGTTTATTTTTCAACAAGTTTTTGGTTATTTCTATAACTTTTTTTCTAAATAGTTCATGAAAGACCACTACCAATGAGCAATATTTTGCACTGTTACACAATGTAATAAATCAGAAACCGATGACATTGCGCTGTATTTTACTTCTGTATCTATTTTTTCTACCAAAAATGCTTTGCTTTGATTAGGGGTTACTTGAATTAAAAAAATGTTCACAGGGGGTACATCACTGAAAAAAGGTTGAGAACCACTTATGTAAACCACTGTAAACAAAAAGCTACAGACTACATTTGAAATAGAGAAACTTCCCTCAGGACTACTCTCCACAATGTTTGGAGAACAACTTTTTTTATTCTACTTTATTACTGCAAAACAACCTCAGAACGAAGTTCATATATATTCCAAAGTTGAGCCTTTTCAAGGCCTGCTTATTTTGCTATTTGCCTCATTTTCTTTGGTGACATTCACAAACCCCCCCGTTCTCATGTCAGCGTGGCCCCCAGCACTTTCCGTGGTAGATAATCAGCATACAGTTGAATACAGAGCAGACAAAGGAGTGTTTGCCATACTGTACTCTGTTTTGCAAAGTCTTTAGTGTCAAAACACTCCATAGACTTTGTTGCCGCCTCTGTCGCTTCCACAGCCGCAGCCGCTTTCATATAAATGGTCTTGAATGTTATTTTCTAAAGACTGCATTTTTAAGGGAATCTCCCAAATTCTGCCACTGCATCTTGTCACAAACACTTTTCCTTACCACCGACGCCCCCTCCTTTCACCCACTTGGTGCCGTTGCAGCCGCAGACTGCATAATTGATGCAAATACTGTCACGTGTGTCAAGAGTGGAGACTCTTCTAGTCTACTTGTGTGTAACACTTTATCGGAGGACATTAAGTGGAGAAAGCAGCCTCATGCCGGGGGTGGAAAAAATCCGCTTGTCAGTGGTCTCATTCACGCAGCCATCGCTTCAGGATTGTTTCATCAAGGGGATTGACAACAAATAACATAAGAGGAAATTCCAGTTTTTATTATTCAAATGCGCTCCAAGCATTTTTTTTATGTTCTTTCGTTGCATGCATCAACAAAGTCAAAACATAACAAGGGGATAAATAGTTTTCTAATGTACTTATTAATTCTTGTTGTGCTTAATAACCTTGGACACATTTTATTTGGTGCATTGTGCAATATTAAGTTTGACCAGTAGATAGCAGTCACGCATAAGAGATATGTGTGGACTGCAGGTTGACACCCCCTGTTCAATAAATGACTCTAACAAGTACTTGTAAACAAGCAACACCAACACTTTGATATGACATTGAGAGTTGAAAACATGACACACAGTGCACAAAAAACTGTCAAAAATGTTAGTAAGTCTTCGGTAAGTTACGAAGCAGCATTACGGCTACCTTAGTAAGGCGTACTGTGATTCAACGTACGAGTTTTATTATGGTGTCGGTATAGGACTGAGACTTAGACAAACTTTATTGATCCACAAGGCAAATTGTTCCACACAGTAGCTTAGTTACAAAAGATGGAAAGTGTAAGGATGGACAGGATAATGCAGGTATAAAGTACAATAAAACGGTACCATAGTGACAATATAAAATATCACATATATGTAATATTTACATATTATATAAACAGTATATATTATATACTGATATTTTATATTGTTAGATTATATTATATTTGTATATAATATATACAATACATAACAAATCCTAATTACCATTTACAATATTACAGTATACGTAAAAGCTGTAGAAAAAAAAAGGGCAGCATAAAATAGAGAGTAAATCCAGCAGAATACATTGGGAAAGGACCCCGAAATGGTACCTATTAGGACACATATAAGGTGGCGTTTTGTTTTGAAATGTTATGCAAAACCAACTTTGCTTATTATTTGGAAACTATATGGGATCTGCATAAGTCTCGAAAATGTGCGCGGGTCCGTCATTGCAGTCTGTGCCGTTGTCAATAGGCTCTTTCTTTTTCTCTAGCTTTTTGTTGTTGGGCATCCATCCTTCGCTTTTGCCATTTCTAATACAAAGTAGTCTTCAGTTGTAAAATTATATCTGTCAATAAACTCGCTATGGAAGCGCTAAAAACTAAGATGATGGGGAGAAGACACTGTCGTAAATAAGGCAATCCCCAAAACGCTGCATCTTGAAGAAATGGTCAGAATGCGGCTGGAAGATGGTTTGTAAAACATAATCTATGAAATATTTTGACCAAGGAACCACCACTACATGTTATGTCGACCAGTGTTTTTCAACCTTTTTTGAGCCAAGGTGCATTTTTTTCATTTACTAAATCCCGAGGCACACCACCAGCAGAAGTCATTAAAAAACAAAACTCAGTGGAAAGTAAAAAGTTGTTGTCGCAATTGTTTGATATGATTTTAAACCATAACCAACCATGCATCAATATAGCTCTTTTCTCAAGGAAGGTGTACTGTCACCACCTGTCACATAATGCCGTGACGTATTTTGTGCTTTTTTTGGTGTTTTCTTGTAAGTAGTGTTTTAGTTCCTGTCTCGCGCTCCTATTTTGGTGGATTTTCCTCTCTCTTTGGTATTTTACTGTAGCAATTTCATGTCTTCCTTTGAGTGATATTTCCCGGATCTACTTTGTATAGAAATAAATATTTCAATTGTTTTTAATCCTTCTATGTGGGGACATTGTTGATTTTCATGTCATGTTTGGATGTACATTGTGGACATAAGTCTTTGCTGTCGTCCAGCATTCTGTTAGTAACGGCTGGTTGGCATAGCGATGCCGGGTTCGTTCTTCCAAGGATACGTCGGCAAAAACACAGCAAATGTAAGAAAATAAAGTATTTATTTAACTCAAAACAGGCTAGAATGAAAATACTGGAGCTAAACAGAAAGGCAAACAAATGGCGCTAGCATTGAGGCTAGGAATAACAAATGAAAAAATAAATGCTTGGCACGAAGGCACAAAAGAGGTAAAACAAAACAATAGCATGAGAGCTAAGAAAAAGCGAAGGCGTAGCGTGTAAGCTAGCGAGAATAAATAAATAGAGCAGTCGTCACTGTTGCACAAAGGCAAATTAGGAACCCAGGTAGAACAACAAAAAGGGGCAGGCTTATATAAGGGAGTAATCAAAAGTAACAGGTGTGCGGGAACCGAGAGTAGCAGGTGAAACTAATAAACAACCATGGTGACCAACTAAACAGGAAATAAGAAGGTCAGACGTAGAGTGATACAAAAAATTTAAACAAAACAACAATCAGTGAAGATCCATGAATTGATTAACGTGGACCCCGACTTAAACAAGTTGAAAAACGTATTCGGGTGTTACCATTTAGTGGTCAATTGTACAGAATATGTACTGAACTGTGCAATCTACTAATAAAAGTATCAATCAATCAATCAATCAATCCGAGCAGCGGATCGCAACACTGTTTTTGCTTACTTTGTAGCCAGTTCAGTTTTAGATTTGTTCTGCATAGTCTTCCCTAAACATTAGGCACCTTTTTTACCCGCTGTTTCCGACATCTACAAAGCAATTAGCTACCGTTTGCCACCTACTGATGTGGAATAGTATTACACGGTTACGCAGCACAGACACTCAACAACAACACATAATTTGCAGACTATAATTACTGGTTCGCAAAAAATATTTTTAACCCAAATAGGTGAAATTACATAATCTCCCACGGCGCACCGGACTGTATCTCACGGCACACTAGTGTGCCGCGAAACAGTGGATGAAAAACACTGATTTAGACCACAAGGAAGTGTTTTAAATGTAGGAAAAAAAAAAGACCCATTTAAAGGCCTACTGAAAATGAAATTTTCTTATTTAAACGGGGATAGCAGGTCCATTCTATGTGTCATATCTGATCATTTCATGATATTGCCATATTTTTGCTGAAAGGATTTAGTAGAGAACATCCACGATAAAGTTTGCAACTTTTGGTAGCTAACAGAAAAGCCCTGCCTTTACCGGAAGTCGCAGACGATGATGTCACCCGTTGATGGCTCCTCACATCCTAACATTTTTTTTAATGGGGGCCTCCAACAAAAACAGCTATTTGGACCAAGAAAACGACAATCCCCCCATTGATTTGAGCGAGGATGAAAGATTCATGTTTGAGGATATTGATAGCAATGGACTAGAAAAAAAAAAAATTGATTGCATTGGGACGGGGCAATTGCATTGGGACGGATTCATATGTTTTTAGACACATTTACTAGGATAATTCTAGGAAATCCCTTATCTTTCTATTGTGTTGCTAGTGTTTTAGTGAGTTTAACATTTCCTGATAGTCGGAGGGGTGTGTCCACGGGTGTCTTGACGCCAGTGTCTGATGGAAGTCGACGGCAGCTGTATGGATGGCCCAAGCTCAGCTGATCTCCAGTAAGTGGCGACTTTTTACCACAATTTTCTCACCGAAAACTGCTGGTTGACATTTGGTCGGGATCCATGTTCGCTTGACCGCTCTGATCCATAGGAAAGCTTCACCTCCGGGAATTTTAAACAAGGAATCACCGTGTGTTTGTGTGGCTAAAGGCTAAAGCTTCCCAATTCCATCTTTCTACTGTGACTTCTTCATTAATAATTGAAAAAATTGCAAAAGATTCAGCAACACAGATGTCCAAAATACTGTGTAATTATGCCGTTAAATCAGACGACTTTTAGCTGTGTGTGTGCGCAGCGCTCATAGTTCCCAACAGTCCGTGACGTCACGCGTACACGTCATCATTCCGAGACGTTTTCAAGACAAAACTCCCGGGAAATTTAATATTGCAATTTAATAAACTAAAAAATGCCGTATTGGCATGTGTTGCAATGTTAATATTTTATCATTGATATATAAACTATCAGACTGCGTGGTCGGTAGTAGTAAGTTTCTGTAGGCCTTTAATGCACTTTATAATCCGGTGGACTTTTTGCATGAAAACAGACCTGAATAGACCCGCTCAACAGCAGTGCTCCTTATAACCTGGTGCGCCCTATGGTCTGTAAAAACAGGGTATATGAGTATCATGAGTATTAATGGGACAGCTACTGTATGTAATGAAGACTACGGGTGCATAAACAGCATTCACCTGAAACAACAATACATGAAAAGGATGTAGAATTGTGCCATTTAATGAGCCATTTTCACTAATGTTCAATTCGACGGTGGTGGTAATAAAACACCTGCACTGTTTCTGTCTATTTTGAGCTTTGTGTGAAACAACAGCAGGCATGTCTTAGAGGAGGGACAGCAGTTGTCTGCTTTCCTTCGTCCCCCCCTCCCTCTTCCTCCCTGCCCTCCTCTTTTTTCTTTTTTCTTTTCTTTTTTAGCTCCGATCTACGCCGCAGATTAAGTGACTTGATCCTGCAAACATCTGAAGAATCCAGCCCCACAAAGGGGGTCAAACAAAGGCCAGGGGACAGCCTTGCAGGTCCTCCTCCATTAGCGGATCCAAAGAGGTGTCACCAAGGAGGACTGAGAATAAACAAAGACGCCTGAATTCATGATCGGCGTCAATACCCGCCGAATTATGTGACGCCTACACTGAATTTCCTTTCCTTTGTCCTGTTTAAATGCATTTATTTGACTATTTTTGGAAGTTTTCGTGAGTGCTGCTACACTTTAAGCCAAGTGATGACTGTCTCTTTGTTTACATGTCTCTTGATATAGAAGTTGGAAAAAAAAAAAAATACTCTGAACTTTGCAGGCGATAGCATTCACAAAGAATCTGGGGGCCGCTTGAAAAACATTTCAACTGTAATAAGCCTCCTCCATGAGAGCCTGAAACATTTCAGAGGGTTCCTTTGAAGCTCTCGCCATGTTGACTGTTCATTTATGGTCTGTGCTTGGAAAGCTTAAGCGCCACATCGCTGTAACCTCGCAGTGCATGGGCATTAATAATGAATTGCCAGCGCGAGTAAACACCGAGGTAAATATAAAGAATGTTCCGATCAACACAAACTACTACCCAATTAAAGCTGCATAAGGTTTTCTATTACAGCGTTATTCAACCACTGGTGTGCCGTTTAATTTCACCTATTTGGGTTAAAAATATTTTTTGCAAACCAGTAATTATAGTCTGCAAATTATGTGTTGTTGTAGAGCTCGGCAGAGTAATATCAGTAGGTGGCAGCCGGTAGCTAATTGCTTTGTATATGTCGGAAACAGCGGGAGGCAGCGTGCAGGTAAAAAAGGTACCTAAAGCTTAAACCAAAAATAAACAGAATGTGAGGGCCCCTAAGAAAAGGCGATGAAGCTTAGTAAAGATTATGCAGAATGAAACTAAAATTGAACTGGCTACAAAGTAAACAAAAACAGAATGCTGGACGACAGCAAAAACTTACAGTGGCGCAAATGTACCTCTGAACATGACATGACAATGTCCCCACAAAGAAGGATAAAAACAACTGAAATATTCTTGATTGCTAAAACAAAGTAGATGGGGAAAATATCGCTCAAAGGAAGACATGAAAATACTAAAAAAAGAGAAAAAGCCACCAAAAAAGGAGCGCAAGACAAGAACTAAAACACAACGTACAGGAAAACAGCAAAAAACTCAAAATAAGCTTAAACCAAAAATAAACAAAAGGTGAGTGCCCGTAAGAAAAAGCATTGAAGCTTAGGGAAGGCTGTGCGAACAAAACTAAAACTGAACCGGCTACAAAGTAAACAAAAACAGAATGCTGGACGACAGCAAAAACTTACTGTGGAGCAAATGTACATCTGAACATGACATGAGCATCAACAATGTCCCCACAAAAAAGGATAAAAACAACTGAAATATTCTTGATTGCTAAAACAAAGTAGATGGGGAAAATATCGCTCAAAGGAAGTCATGAAACTGCTACAGGAAAATACGGAAAAACGAGAAAAAGCCAACAAAAAAGGAGCGCAAGACAAGAACTAAAACACTACGTACAGGAAGACAGCAAAAATTTCAAAATAAACTTAAACCAAAAATAAACAAAAGGTGAGTCCCCCTAAGAAAAAGCATTGAAGGAGGGAAGGCTGTGCAGAACGAAGCTAAAACTGAACCGGCTACAAAGTAAACAAAAACAGAATGCTGGACGACAGCAAAAACTTACAGTGGCGCAAATGTTCATCTGAACATGACATGACAATCAACAATGTCCCCACAAAGAAGGATACAAACAACTGAAATATTCTTAAATGCTAAAACAAAGTAGATGGGGGAAATATCGCTCAAAGGAAGACATGAAACTGCTACAGGAAAATACGGAAAAACGAGAAAAAGACACCAAAAAAGGAGCGCAAGACAAGAACTAAATTATTACGTACAGGAAAACAGCAAAAAAAATCAAAGTAAGTCACAAATACTTTGAGACGAGCTATATTGATCCATGGTTGGTTATGGTTTAAAGTCATATCAAACAATCTCGACGACTTTTTTACTTTCAACTGAGTTTCGTTGTTTAATAATTTCTGCTGGTGGTGTGCCTCCGGATTTTTTAACGAAAAAAATGTGCCTTGGCTTACAAAAGGTTGAAAAACACTGCTCTATTAGGTTTTGGGTGTGTTTTATGCCCTGTTAATTTAAAGGGGAACATTATCACCAGACCTATGTAATCGTCAATATATACCTTGATGTTGCAGAAAAAAGACCATATGTTTGTTTAACGATTTCCGAACTCTAAAAGGGTTAATTTGGCGATTTAAACGCCTTTCCATTCTTCGCCTGTCGGAGCAATGACCTTTCACCCGTGACGTCACATCGTGAAGCGACCCGCCATTTTCTCAAACACTTTACACACACCAAGTCAAATCAGCTCTGTTATTTTCCGTTTTTTTGACTGTTTTCCAGCACCTTGGAGACATTATGCCTCGTCGGTGTGTTGTCGGAGGGTGTAACAACACGAACAGAGGCGGTTTCAAGTTGCAACAGTGGTCAAAAGATGCAAAAGTCCCTCGTTTGTTCCGCACACTGTACCGACCACAGCTATGCTACGACAGATATGGCACAGAGATGGCAAGAATGTTCGATATCCTGCAACACTCAAAGCAGATGCATTTCCAATGATAAAGTCAACAAAATCACAAAGGGGAGTTTTGTTGATGTTATTGACTTATGTGTAGTGTACTAATCAGACATATTTGGTCACGGCATGACTGCAAGCTAATCGATGCTAACATACTATTTAGGCTAGCTGTATGTACATATTGCATCATTATGCCTCATTTGTAGCTATATTTGCATCCAGCCTTTCCCTCCACCCACATTTAATGCCAAACAAACACATACCAATCGTTGGTTAGAAGGCGATCGCTGAATTCGTCTGTGCTTCCTCCCGTGCCGCTGTCTGTCGCGATATGGCTCAAAAGCTTCTGTTTCTTCTTTAATTTTGTTTTCGGTATGTGCCTCCACACTCCAACCATCCGTTTCAATACATGCGTAATCTGTTGAATCGCTTACGGCACTGAAATCCGAGTCTGAATCCGAGCTAATATCGCTATACCTGTCTGTGTTATTCGCTATGTTTGTTTCTGTGTGGTCACAGGATAATGGACGGGTGGATATAACGACGGTTAAATCAGGCATTTTGAAGCCGTTTTTTCGGGATATTGCGTGATGGGTAAAATTTTGAGAAAAACTTCGAAAAATAAAATAAGCCACTGGGAACTGATTTTTATTGGTTTTAACCCTTCAGAAATGGTGATAATGTTCCTCTTTAAAGGATGCACACATTTTGCACATTCAGTTATACTGCTGTTCGAAACGGCATATAGGTTTCATGTACAGATACCATTCATGCAGAGGGCGCCGTCCTTCATCCTGCGGACGGCCATGTTTAGTCGAACCTGCTCAAGAAGAGATTTGGAGGTGTTGCTCTTGTGTAGTTACCCTTTAGCTCGCAGGCAACACGCTGTGAGTTTACGACTAACACAAGCTCATTTATATTACTTATGGTGAGGAATGTATTTGCCGGGCCTGTAGAACATGCTGACCTTGTCATTGTAACAGCATCCAGCTCGACTAGTGAGGGGCCTGCTGCTATTCAGCAGCTCCATCCTCATGTTATACATAACGGGAAGCTAAGGGCCTCTGGATACGACAGCGGAAACATTGCTGAGTTGTATACCATGCCCATTGAGCTCTGATGAAAACAAACACCAGTCCATTAAAAGAAGGAAAAATCATATTTTCCAGAGTATTTTCAATGAAAAGAACAATGAAAGGCGGTGAGTGTGTGATATATACAAACACGATTAAACGCGTAGTTGGGTATGCATCAGCAACATTTTATTTTTTGGGAGGTGGAATATGGACCGCTGTTGAGGAGGATAGCATCCCGTTTTCCTACCATAAATCCTCATTATTTCTAATAGCACTTGTGAAGGCTAAAGAGTAGAGCAGAGCATGTTCTCTTTATACCGCAGCCACTAGCAGACATGGCCGAGCACTATGGGTTAATGTAATATCACAGCTGGATGCCTCCTCAACTCACTTACATTCCCTGTTAGCTGCGGAGCCATTGTGTGGGCAGGAAGTATGCATTGCATGGGAAAAACATTATAAAATACACACACCAACAAAATATACACATCCACCATATTCACGATTCAGCATATGGGAACCAACTAATTTACATATTTATGATCCAATAACTAGTATACATTACTAAATGAATCAGGTATAAATGATTATTTGGATATGATTAATTGTTACCATGACTTAAAGAAGTTGAAAAACTTATTCGGGTGTTACCATTTAGTGGTCAATTGTACGGAATATGTACTGAACTGAGCAATCTACTAATAAAAGTTTCAATCAATCAATCAATCACAAGTTTATATTATTTTTATTTTAGATTAGATTCGCTACGTCGTTTAATCAGCAACATTCTTTTATAATTGCATCGCTGCCTGATAAATCAGAGGGCTGATCAAAACTAATTCAATGAAGGCAATTTTGTGTCGTTTAATATTTTTTTTGAATGACGTTCGTTTTTTCAGATAGAATTAGAGATGTCCGATAATGGCTTTTTTGCCGATATCCGGTATTCCGATATTTTCCAACTCTTGATTACCGATTCTGACACAACCGATACAGATATATACAGTTGTAGAATTAACACATTTATTATGCCGAATTTTGTCGTGATACCCCACTGGATGCATTAAACAATGTAACAAGGTTTTCCAAAATAAATCAACTCAAGTTATGGAAAAAAATGCCATCATGAAACTACCATATTTATTATTGAAGTCCCAAAAGCATTATTCTTTTATAATATACCTCAAAACAGCAGCTTGGCACTTGGTACA
Source organism: Nerophis ophidion (assembly GCF_033978795.1). NCBI lineage: Eukaryota > Metazoa > Chordata > Actinopteri > Syngnathiformes > Syngnathidae > Nerophis > Nerophis ophidion. The sequence goes on along the minus strand of NC_084617.1, from coordinate 63,760,363 downwards.
TGCTCTCCTCGAGAGAGCATGAGGAGGTTGAGGTCAGGGGGGTTAGTGGGAGGTGTATATTGTAGCGTCCCGGAAGAGTTAGTACTGCAAGGGGTTCTGGGTATTTGTTCTGTTGTGTTTATGTTGATTTACGGTGCGGATGTTCTCTCAAAATGTGTTTTTCATTCTTGTTTGGTGTGGGTTCACAGTGTGGCACATATTTGTAACAGTGTTAAGGTTGTTTATGCGGCCACCCTCAGTGTGACCTGTATGGCTGTTGACCAAGTATGCCTTGCATTTACTTGTGTGTGTGAAAAGCCGTAGATGTTATGTGACTGGGCCGGCATGCGAAAGGAGTGCCTTTAAAGGGGAACATTATCACCAGACCTATGTAAGCCTCAATACTGTATATACCTTGATGGTGCAGAAAAAAGACCATATATTTTTTAACCGATTTCCGAATTCTAAATGGGTGAATTTTGGCGAATTAAACGCCTTTCTGTTTATCCGTTTTGTAGCGATGACGTCAGAACGTGACGTCACTGAGGTAATACAGCCGACATTTTCATTTTCAGATTACAAACACCGGGTCTCAGCTCTTTTATTTTCCGTTTTTTTGACTACTTTCTGGAACCTTGGAGACATCATGCCTCGTCGGTGTGTTGTCGCAGGGTGTGACAACACTGACAGGGAGGGAATCAAGTTGCACCACTGGCCTGAAGATGCGAAAGTGTCTTCCGCCAGACCCCCATTGAATGTGCCGGAGTGTCTGCACATTTTACCGGCGATGCTAAGACAGACATGGCACAGAGATATATGAATAACCTGCAGATCAGACATATTTGGTCGCGGCGTGACTGCTAACATGCTACGCTAATCGATGCTAACATGCGATTTACGCTAGCTGTATGTACACTTGAAACTAGATACCAACATTTAATGTGAAACAAACACTGACCAATCGACGGATTTAAGTTAATCCAGTGTCACAAGATGCGAAAGTCCTGATCGTTTGGTCCACACATTTTACCGGCGATGCTAATAAGACAGCCATGCTATGGGCCACTTCATTAGGTACACCCATGCTATGGCCAAATTCGCTCATTAGCTTCAGTTACCTCTTCAATTTTGTTTTCGCTATCTGCCTCCATACTCCGACCATCTGTTTCAATACGTGCGTAATCTGTTGAATCGCTTAAGCCGCTGAAATCCGAGTCTGAATCCGAGCTAATGTCGCTATATCTTGCTGTGGTATCCGCCATTGTTTGTTTGTGTTGGCAGCACTGTATGACGTCACATGGAAATGGACAGTCGGCATCGCAAATAGCGAAAAGGTTTAAAGCTTTTTTTAGGGGTATTCCGGGAGATGGAAAATTTTGAAAAAAAACTTCGAAAAATAAAACAAGCTACTGGGAACTGATTTTTATTGTTTTTAACCCTTTTGAAATTGTGATAATGTTCCCCTTTAAGGTTTATTGGCGCCCTGTACTCCTCCCTACGTCCATGTACACAGCGTTATTTTAAAAAGTCATAAAATTTTTACTTTTGAAACTAATACCGATAATTTTGAAACCGATAATTTCCGATATTACATTTTAAAGCATTTATCGGCCGATAATATCGGCAGTCCGAACTTGTTTATTGTTTCTTTTAAAATGTTGTCAGTGCGGCTTATGTATTGTGTGCTCTATACGTCGGACAATTTTGTGCGGCCTGTCGGTATATTATATATTTACGTTCTAAAAAGTTCACATCTGCGTTATCCATAGTTCCTTTTTGTCAAGGGGGAAACGTGGGTCTAAGAATAGAAAAATGGACTGTAAAAAGTCCATGGTTCATCTACAGAGACTGGCATATCAATTAGGATTGTGAATAAGAGTGTAATTGAAAGCAACAGGAGCAGAAAGAAGCGGAAATTCATCAAGGCAAGCATGGAGAAGCACAAATGAGTTCAGAGCGAGACACAGCCAGCCTCTTCCCTATTCTTCTTCTTGGTCTTTGCCATGCAGACACACCTAATCACTGCGGCCATTACCGAACAATGAAATAAGCAAGCAAACAACTCTGCTGACTACAGTTTCCTTTAATAATTCTAAAGAGGCTAATTGTTTTATTAAAGGTACACATAAATATCTCATGCGCTGTCCCTCTCAGGCACAGCAGATTCATAAAGTTACGTTAAAAGCACACCGGGTGTTAAAGTCTGCAGCCACGGGGACTCAATAAACAGAGAAACGAGATTTATAAAAGAGAGAATAGGGCGAACTGGATGTGTAGCATTAACCAATTACTGTTCGCTCATCAGTCACGAGCTCTTGAATTGCATCGGCTCTTTTTAACATTTGTAGACACAGGAGAACTTTAAGTGGTGATAAGGTCGGAGGTCAGATTAATGTGACTTTTATCAGTGGGCTTTATTGGGTGTTGTTCTTTCTGCAGGCAAGAGAACACAATAGTGCAGGCACGCTGTGAAAAATACCACAAGTCCACTGTCACTAAATCCAAGCCCCAATCCTCCCCTTCCTAGACATGGGCTTCTCCAGCTGCAGCCTAATTTCCTGTGACTTGCCTAATTACTGTAATTAAGGATTAATTGCCATTAATTATTCACACATAAGCTCATCGCAAATCATGGGGTAAATGTCTTATGAAAGCTGCCATACAAGCCATGTATAAACACACTATATGGATGCTCCAGGCTGCTGGATCGATCACACAGCTTTCCGCAGCCAGCACTAAGTTCTTCTCTCATTTACGTAGAGTTGTAACCACCACTGGCATTAATGGTAAACCGTGGACAGTATAACCGTTTGTCAAATTAAAATGATTGTAGAACCGTGATTAATAACTCCGATAAACTGAAATAAAGGTGATGTTATTTAGTGAAGTGAAGTATATTTATATAGCGCTTTTCTCTAGTGACTCAAAGCGCTTTACATAGTGAAACCCAATATATAAGTTACATTTTTTAAACCTGTGTGGGTGGCACTGGGAGCAGGTGGGTAAAGTGTCTTGCCCAAGGACACAACGGCAGTGACTAGAATGGCAGAAGCGGGGATCGAACCTGGAACCCTCAAGTTGCTGGCACGGCCACTCTACCAACCGAGCTATACCGCCCCTTTTACTGTGTGGAAATATGGGGAAACAACACCAAATGTGTGCTTCATTCACTACCAATTAGATAGGCAATTGTATCATCCGCATCTCCAAAGTCGTCATCCATCCGCCGTACACCCGAAACAACATTTTATCAGGACCGTACCCGCCCGCCAACCGCCCGCTAAAATACATCAGAGGTTGTCCGCCTTTACCACTCACAGAGCTATTTGAACCTGTTTCACAAAGTAATGAAGACAATTGGAGCCGCTGACGTTCCCGCGACTATCCAATAGCGTTCATCCTGATTACAAAAACATGGGCGTGCTGTGGAACCATTGCCTTCGACACCTTCAAGAACATGTAGGAACCGATTGTTGGTCCGGCAACATGTTGTGTGCAGCTTCCGCAAATACACGTTCAAGATTGAAAGGCATACTGGTTGATACAGAGTACACTGACGGTTGTGATATAAACAACTTTAACACTTACTAATATGCGCCACGCTGTGAAGCCACACAATACAAGATTGACAAACACATTTCGGGAACACAACAAAAACGCAACACAAGAAATACCCATAATCCTTTGTATTCGTGACACTTCCTGAATATATTTTACACCCCGGCGCCCCCAACCCCGCCCTCCTTACCGGCGGGAGGGGGGTGTGCTTCTAGCGGGGTGTATAAAATAGTCAGGAAGTTTCATGAATACAAAGGATTATGGGTATTTGTCGTGTTGCGTTTATGTTGTGTTACTGTGAGGATGTTCTCCTGAAATGTGTTTGTCGTTCTTAATTGGTGTGGCTTCACAGCGTGGCGCATATTACTAAGAGTGTTAAAATTGTTTAAATCACAACCATTAGTGTACTCTGTGTCACCCAGTATGCCTTGCAGTCTTGTGCGTGCGGCCGCAGAAGCCACACACAACATGTTGCTGGACTGACAAGCAGATCGTACATGTTGTAGTAGGCGACAAAGCCAATGGCGTCATAGCACACCCTAATACATATTATCTGGGTGACTGCCGCCAGTCATTAAGGAGAATAATAGCGTGTCTTATCGTCTTCTTCGCTTTATGACACGGGTCTTAAATGGCAAAGGATACCGATCACAGAACCATGCATATCAAATATTTCCGGATGGTTCAACCGCCACCCGCCCGAATCTAATTAAAATATATTTTTTTCGTCATGTCAACCGCCCGACCCGCGGTTTATTCGCGGACTCCGCGGATGAGACCGCAAACCGCGCATCTCTACTACCTATAAATGGGTTGTACTTGTATAGCGCTTTTCTACCTTGAAGGTACTCAAAGCGCTTTGACACTACTTCCACATTTACCCATTCACACACACATTCACACACTGATGGAGGGAGCTGCCATGCAAGGCGCCAACCAGAACCCATCAGGAGCAAGGGTGAAGTGTCTTGCTCAGGACACAACGGACGTGACGAGGTTGGTACTAGGTGGGATTTGAACCCGGGACCCTCGGGTTGCGCACGGCCACTCTCCCACTGCGCCACGCCGTCCCTATGTTACAAAAAAGATGAATTAGAATAATACATCATGCTGGATTCAGAGAACATACAAACCCTTTGTTTTTTAAATCACAATTATTGAAATGCAACAATTTGGTGCATTTGCAACCAGCTAAAATGATGTACAAAGCAAAGTATAACCTGCTACCCAACAATGTACAACAATTCTTCTCAACAAAATAGAACAAAAAAAACCTTAGAGGAACATCTAATGTATAAAACATCTGTATGCACGTACAACATGTAAAACCTTTAGCATATCTGTATGTGGAATTAAATTCCATCCATCCCATCCATTTTCTACCGCTTATTCCCTTTTGGGGTCGCGGGGGGCGCTGGCGCCTATCTCAGCTACCATCGGGCGGAAGGCGGGGTACACCCTGGACAAGTCGCTACCTCATCGCAGGGCCAACACAGATAGACAGACAACATTCACACTCACATTCACACACGAGGGCCAATTTAGTGTTGCCAATCAACCTATGCCCAGGTGCATGTCTTTGGAAGTGGGAGGAAGCCGGAGTACCCGGAGGGAACCCACGCATTCACGGGGAGAACATGCAAACTCCACACAGAAAGATCCCGAGCCTGGATTTGAACCCAGGACTGCAGGACCTTCGTATTGTGAGGCAGACGCACTAACCCCTCTGCCACCGTGAAGCCCTGAATTAAATTATGGAACAGATTTACCAAAGAAATCAAACAAAGCACCAATATGGTTCAGTTTAGGAGACTGTTCAAACTACAAGTGTTCACAAAGTAAATATATATATATTTTTTTCCTTTTCTTTTTTTTTCATTGAGACAAAGATTGTTTTGTGGTTAATATTATTTTGTTTACTATGGTATATTATTTATTTATTATGTATTTGTTCAGTGTTCTGTTACAGAGACATTGGATAAAAATGCTATGGTATGAAAATGGGTCGGATTAAATAAGCTCTGCTTCTTCCTGCTCCTTTTCGGACGTATTGTAATGAAACAACTGGTATTGTGTGATGCATTACATTGTATCGCATGCATGTTCAAAATAAACTGAAACTGAATTGAAACTGAAACTCAATTCCTGGGGATGCAAGTGTGGAATTGATTGTACTTTATGAGAACATGTAACAATACCTTAGGTTAAAGTTAAAGTACCCATGATGGTTACACACACACTAGGTGTGGCGAAATTATTCCCTGCATTTGACACGTTGATCACCCCTAAGGGGGTGAGGGGAGCAGTGGGCAGCAGCGGTGGCCACGCCCCGGGAATCATTTATGGTGATTTAACCCCCAATTCCAACCCTTGATGCTGAGTGTCAAGAAGGGAGGTAATGGGTCCCATTTTTATAGTTTTTGGTATGACTCGTTATGGTCTTTGGTATGACTTGATATCTTGATAATGATGATAATTTTGGACACAATAACTGATAGGAAATGTTCATATTCTTACATCTCTATTCAGGTAAAAAAAAATGTTATGTGTTGAATAGATCCAAAGTTAGATAGCAAGTTCATCGTTGGGTCGCCTTGCTGAATCCATGCTGTACCAGGTGGGGGGGGGGGAACATACACAGTGTGATAAGAAGAATACAGGCTTTTAGTTGGCAGAATTTCCCCTGATCAGCGTTATCGCTGCCAGCATTTAATTTACTGAGCTGAGCAAGTCCTGTTTTATATGTCTGATAGATTAATGGGCAAGGCAATATTTTATTTTATTGCTGTGGTCTTAGATCATTTTTGGTTTATTGAGATTACCTGAAATGTGAGTCCAAGTATGTGCAAAGGGTCTCGACTTCCTGCCATCTGGGTTTTGAAGATTAAGCTGTCTTTCAGCGTTTTATATTTACATGCATTTCTAAACTAAAGCTATTCAACCGGCGGCCTGGGGGCCAAATTTGGCCCCGGGAATGACACGATACTGGCTCCTGAGTTCAGTTCAAAACTTGGGAGACCAATATTTTTGCAGCAAATTTTCTAAAAACACTAAAACTTGGACCCCTGTAAACACATTGGCCGATCCTTGCATTGACATTTTTTTACTTAGCAAGCAAACATATAACACTGGGGTCCAAACTTGTGTTTTAATACTCAGGCGTTCCTCAAGACAGCCTTTTAAATTGTCTGCTTTTCGTGCAGTAATATGTTGTTTTTTTTTACAGCGTCTTCCTGTAGCTTGTTTACTTCAGACACAATTAGCAGTCATTTAGTTCACTTTCTTAGTTATTCCAGGAGTGTTCCTCAAGGTTCCATTTTAGGTCTCTTTTTCATCATTCGGGACTAATTAAACTGGTTGACTGTTCATTTTAAATCATTTGTGAGGGACTCTTGCAGCAGATGATTTAAAACACTAAAGTAGGGTTGTACGGTATACCGGTATTATTATAGTACCGCAATACTAATGAATCATATTCAGTACTATATCGCCTCTGAAAAGTACCGTTCCGCCACCCCCCTGCCCCCCTGTCGTCATGGCTGGTTTACGAGCAGAGGAGCATGTCCGGCAGCGCACAATCACGGAGTACTTACAAGCAGACACAGTTTGTAGACAGAAAAGGGAGAACCAACGCATTTTGGCTTCAAAAATAACAATAAAGGTGAAGTTATAACACGGAAACACCCTCAGGAAGAGCGGCTAAAGTCCAGTCCCAGTCGGCAGTGTTTTAGCTACTTCAAAATCACTAATCCTCGTCTCCGTGGCGACAAATAAAGTACGTTTCGTACAATTATCATCCCTGCAGGATGAGGAATAACTAAACATGTTTCAATACACAACGTAGCTCACCGGCCTCAAAATGTAAACACATGCTATTGGTGGATCTACACCTGAAATCCACTGTAATGATACCAAGTACAGTAGCGTATCTAGTCGATGCTACCATGATTTCGTTTATAAACTCAGGAAATATGTCTCCGGACACATTAGGACTTTAAATATGACCAATGTATGATCCTGTAACAACTTGGTATCGGATCGATACCCAAATTTGTGGTATCATCAAAAACATAATGTAAAGTATCAAACAACAGAAGAATAAATGATTATTACATTTGAACAGAAGCGTAGATAGAACATGTTAAAAAAGAAAGTAAGTAGATATTAACAGTAAATGAAGAAGTAGATTCATTTTCTACCGCTTGTCCTTAATAATTTTGACACAATAATAGAATGGAAAATTACACAATGTGTTACTGCATATGTCAGCAGACTAAATTTGGAGCCTTTGTTTGCTTACTTACTAATAAAAGACAAGTTGTCTTGTATGTTCACTATTGTATTCAAGGACAAACTTGCAAAAAGAAACATATGTTTTTATGTATTCAAGAATTTTTGTTAAAATAAAGTCAAAAATGCCATTTTTTTGTGGTCCCCTTTATTCAAAAAAGTATCGAAAAGTATCACAATAATTTTGGTACTGGTAAAAAAATATTGGTAACTGGACAACACTAGTTTGTATTAATATTATGTCATATGTGAAGAGAACACTTTTCATATTTAAGGACAAACTTGCAATAAAAAAAAAAAAACATATGTGTAATGTGTAATGTACCTTAAGATTTTTTTGTTAAAATAAAGTCAATAATGCAATTTTTTGTGGTCCCCTTTATTTAGAAAAGTATCGAAAAGTACCGAAAAGTATCGAAATAATGTTGCTACCGGTACCAAAATATTGGTATCGGGACAACACTACACTATAGTCATGTCATATATCTGTAACTTGCTTTTTTTGCAGACGGTCCCTAAAACAGCAGCACGCTCCTGTTACTCTTATAAAATGAACCCATCCATCTTCTTCCGCTTATCCGAGGTCGGGTCGCGGGGGCAACAGCCCAAGCATGGAAACCAAGACTTCCCTTTCCCCAGCCACTTCGTCTAGCTCTTCCCGGGGGATCCCGAGACGTTCCCAGGCCAGCCGGGAGACATAGTCTTCCCAACGTGTCCTGGGTCTTCCCCGTGGCCTCCTAGCGGTTTGACGTGCCCTAAACACCTCCCTAGGGAGGCGTTCGGGTGGCATCCTGACCAGATGCCCGAACCACCTTATCTGGCTCCTCTCGATGTGAAGGAGCAGCGGCTTTACTTTGAGTTCCTCCCGGATGACAGAGCTTCTCACCCTATCTCTAAGCTCGACCGGTAAATTGAGAGCTTTGCCTTCCGGCTCAGCTCCTTCTTCACCACAACGGACCGGTACAACGTCCGCATTACTGAAGACGCCGCAGCGATCCGCCTGTCGATCTCACGATCCACTCCTCCCCCACTCGTAAACAAGACTCCTAGGTACTTGAACTCCTCCACTTGGGGCAGGGTCTCCTCCCAAAATGAATGGACCAAAATCAAATGTATACTGTAAAAGACACTGGTTATACAAAATAAAAATGAAGGGAGAAGTCCGGACACCGGGTCCTTAGCTTCCTGGAAATGTGTCCTTCAAAATAATTTAGTAGAATACCCCTGCCTTAAAGGAAAGTGTTAGCCTTTGAGAAAAAGCCTTGAGATAAAAATGACTTTTGACTAAAAACGAGAGACTGGTCCAGCTGTGCTGTGGTGTTAAAAAGGAACTGGATTATATGGGGGGGGTTCACATGACAGTGTGAAGATTGTCAGCATGCCCCCACACATTTTACACTCCCACCACCCTCGCCGTGACACATCCCAGCATGCAATGCATCACGGTGTCACCAACCCCTAATTGATAATCCTATATTTATAGTCACTTCCGCTCTACATTATGTCTTTTTGCATTTATAGACAGCAGTATTCCATCATCCTGGTGATTAAGAGTTTATGTCTTAATTGGTGCAAATAAAGTACAAAGATGGGAGTTGCAGACTTTCAGTTCAATTTGGTCACTGCGGGTTGTTGTGTCGCGAGGAAAACCAATATTCCATCCTTCCTCACGCATTCAGAGTGCATTTACCGAACAAAGTCATTAGTTCATGACTGATTATTTATAAGTCAGTGTCAGAGTCTAATGTTTTTACAAAAAATTACTTTTTTTGTTGTTTTTTCATAGTATAAATGTAATATACAGTTCAGACCAAAAGTTTGGACACACCTTCTCATTTCAAAGAATTTGCTTTATTTTCATGACTGTTCACATCAGGGGTGTCAAACTCAAATACAGAGTGGGCCAAAATTTAAAACCGAACAAAGCCGCGGGCCGAGGTTGAACAAATTAACCTTTTAATAGGGACCCAAAAAAGTTTTACATTGAATATTGAACAAGCAAGGCTTATATAACTTTAGAGTTACATGCACAATCGAGTTTCAAATAATAATAATAATCAAAAAATATCAATGGCATATCAAAATCTTAATAAAAAATGGATGCCTCTTTTCGGCGGCGGGGTTGAGGTGGACGGGGTTTGGGGAGTTTGGTAGAGTGAGTGCTGCAAGGGATTCTGGGTATTTGTTCTGTTGTGTTTATGTTGTGTTACGGTGCGGTTGTTCTCCCTAGTTGTGTTTGTCATTCTTTTTTGGTGTCGGTTCACAGTGTGGCGCATAGTTGTAACAGTGTTAAAGTTGTTAATACGGCCACCCTCAGTGTGACCTGTATGGCTCTTGACCAAGTGTGCCTTGCATTCACTTGAGTGAGTGTATAAGTCACATATATTATGTGACAGGGACGGCACGATGTTTGTATGGAGGAAAAGTGGACGGGGCGACAGGTTGTAGAGAACGCCAAAGGCAATGCCTTTAAGGCCTACCCCCAATATTGTTGTCCGGGATAAAAAAAAAAAAAGTATGTATTTCCAATGTGTCTAAATCAGTGGTTCTTAACCTTGTTGGAGGTCCCGAACCCCGTTAGTTTCATATGCACATTCACCGAACCCTTCTTAGTGAAAACATTTTGAAAAATAATTTTAAAATTCAAGACAAACTTATGTGTTGCCGTATCCGTAATACGCCAATAGGTGGATTTTTTTATTGACACGATGAATCGGGTGTGTTTTGACCTCCGCCGAACCCCTGAGGCCGACTCACTGAACCCCTAGGGTTCGATCAAACCCAGGTTAAGAACCACTGGTTTATGGTGATTTAACCCCCAATTCCACCCCTTGATGTTGAGTGACAAGCAAGGAGGCAATGGGTCCCATTTTTTTTATAGTCTTTGGTATGACTCGGCCGGGGTTTGAACTCACAACCTACCGATCTCAGGGCGGACACTCTAATTCAGTGGTTCTTAACCTTGTTGGAGGGACCGAACCCTGTTAGTTTCATATGCACATTCACTGAACCCTTTTTAGTGAAAAATAAAACATTTCAAATTCAAGACAAACTTATGTGATTTGGTAACACTTTAGTATGGAAAACATATTCTAAGTAACAAAGACTTAATTTAGAGGTTGTTGGACACTTGGGGAACATATTCTAAGTAACAAAGACTTAATTTGGAGATATTTGGTTAGGGTTAGGGTTAAAGGGTTAGGGTTAAAATGAGGCCATTAATAAGTACGTAATAATGACTAGTTAAAAGCCAATATGTTGCTAATTTGCATGTTAATAAGAAACTAATTAATGGTGAATATGTCCCCCATACTAAAGTGTCACCATGTTTTTTACTGGTCACAATATGAACCGTGTATGAACATCACCTTGTTCAAAGAACAAAACCGACACAGTATATAAACTCACAACTATTGACACACCTGCTAATCAGTGTGACTTCTGCTGTTGCTGTGTCCGTAATACGCCAATAGGTAGAATTTTTTATCGACACGATGAATCGGGTGTGTTTGGCCCTCCGCCGAACCCCTGAGGCCGACTCACCGAACCCCTAGGGTTCGATCGAACCCAGGTTAAGAACCACTGGTCTAAATAAAAGCTACTGCATTGATTGAGTAGTCATTCGACATCTAGAATAACATAACATCGTAATTGTTCTTATCCTCTCCAAATGGATCCATTCCTCTGAAAAGTGAGAGACAATTATGCAGATACTAGATAGCAAACTTTTTGTGCTGATTAAAATCGCGGGCCACTCACGGCGGTGCGACGCGAACACGAATATGTATGTTTGGCTCTTCCCTTCTCATTTTCAACTTGCTTCTTTTTTTCCCAAACCGTGTGTGCTGTCAGCAGATGTCCTTCTAACGGAGACAAAGAAAATAAGAGGGGGCTGGATATCATCAGCATAGAAATGAGCCTCCTCTCGATGCTCCTTCTAAGGCGCAGCAGCGCTCCAGCCACTGCACTACCTTTTCAACTTGCAAATGACAGTGTCACCAAATGCTATCCTTCCATCAATCAAGTCGGGGGGGTCATGAATATACAAAAGGCAAAGCGGAGACCGGCTGCCTCCCGCAGCTCTACTTGGCCCAATTATACAGGCTGCGCTTTCTCCTCTAAGCCGCCACTTTTTTTTCTTTTTTTTTTTTTGTTTCAGTCAAAGGGTACGGTCCTCGGCAGCCCCGGGCTTAATCAAGGTAGGTCACGCATACTGGACCTCTCAAGTGGGCTGCAAATGCAAGTTAAATGTGGACACCAAATGTCATCTTTCTTTTATATCATTTCTGCCAGGGAAGGGGGAGGACGAAGACAGCATGGGGTCACTTGTGCACCCCCCGGCCCCCCCCATTTTTTTGTTTTGCTGTGCACCCTCCACCATGAAATCTCCTTCATACCAAAAACACAAGCACTTTGTCGCTGTGCTACCTTCCTCTGCTCTTTACCCCAGCTGTCAGATCATAGTAGAGAATTAGTATTCCTACAGATACGCCTCCACCCAGGGATGTATTTAGCGAGTACTGACCGCCCAGCTGAACGTGAACCTTATTGTCCATGGCACGGTTGATCAATATTGGAAGTTTTCAGCTCAGCACACACCAATGTTTGAATTTTCTGTTGTGGAAAAATGACCAGGACCTCTACTTCCAAAGCGGGTTTAGGATCAACTGGAGAGTGGAGTATTGGGGGAATGAATGAGAGATTTTTGTAACCATACTTGCCAACCCTCCGAAATTCAGCGCCTCTTCCGAAAACCTCCCGGAAGAAATTTTCTCCCAGAAATCTCCCGAAATTCACGCCCCCTCCAGCTCCATGCGGACATGAGTGGGGAGAGCCTCTTTTCTCGTCCGCTTTCCTGTTATATAAACAGCTTGCCTGCCCAATAACGTTACAACATCTACAGATTTTTAATAAAAAACTGCACACACAAGGAGACAAAGCAGAAAAACAAGGAAGTTACAGCCATGGCGACGCTGTCTGTAATAGAGTGATTCTATGTTGCCTGTTGCCATCTCCTGGTGAATGTTGGCTATAGCGTTATGGGGTTGCTTTTCGATTGGCCAACAATTTACGTGGTGTTGTGCACCTGACAGCAAGTGACTCTCGCCAGTACGCAAATGGCAGAACAAAGGTTACTCGAATAGTGAAAGGTAAGTGTTGTTGTTTTTTTTTAATACCAGCAAGCACAGTTCAGTTAGTAGAACAACTGTGCTTTTATTACTGTGTATTTGATAGGTGCCGTCTGAAATTCAACTATTTCTTTTATTTATATATATATATAATGAAATAAATATGTATAGCTAGAATTCATTGAAAGTCAAGTATTTCATATATATATATATATATATATATATATATATATATATATATATATATATATATATATATATATATATATATATATATATATATGAAATATATATGAAATACTCAAGTTGGTGAATTTCACTTGTCCCCTCTTAGCCACGCCCCCGCCCAAACCACACCCACTCCCCATCCTCGACCACGCCCCCTCCCACCCCCCACCTCCCGAAATCTGAGGTCTCAAGGTTGGCAAGTATGATTGTAACTATTGCAACAGTGGCCCAGTGGTTAGAACAGGGGTCGGGAACCTTTTCGGCTGAGAGAGCCAAGAATCCAAATATTTTAAAATGCATTTCCGTAAGAGCCATATAATATTTTTTTCAACACTAAACACAACTAAATGCGTGCATTTTTTAGTAAGACCAACATTTCTAGAGTATAATAGGGCTCTTATTCTTTATAATAACATTGTTATTCTGAAGCTAACTGTGGAGGGGGCGTAGCTTGCAGTCCTGCAGCGAAGCAGGGTGTTGTAAGGACCGGCCTCGAAATCAGCGACAGGTGCGTAGATGGCCCACTTGGGCCTTGTTATCTAATCACCTGTCGCTCTGTTTTTAAGCGGCAGCCAGGGGGAGAGACGGGGTTGGGGCTGGAGCCAGAGTGCGAGCGAGAAAGAAAGGGAAAAAGACAATTGCTGGAAAGCAACTGAGAGACTTATTGAAAAATAAAAAAATATTGTAACCCTGAAACAGGCTCTCCTGTCGGTGGTTGGTGGTCTGAAGTACCTCCAGGAGGGCAAGCCCTAAACTAACCAATATTAAATAAATCACTTCTTACCCTTGATGCAACTTCTTGAACAAGTGCGGTAGAAAAAGGATGAATGGATTCAAATGCATGAGCATGTTTTATATTTTCAACGTTATTTTTAACACTTACATTACAAGTGGAAATATTCATTACTTATTGTGTTAAAAAGCAATGTCAGCTCAGATTTATCCGAGAGCCAGATGCGGTCATCAAAAGAGCCACATCTGGCTCGCGAGCCAGTGAGTCGGCCTAAGGGGTTCGGCATAGCCTCCGCCACCACGGAGGTAAAGACACATTCGACTTATCGTGTAAATAAAAAGTTCTCCCTATCAGCGTATTATGGATACCCCCAAACAATGTTCCCTCTAATTTTCCATCTGATTTGCAGGTTGTTTGATTGATCGATTTGAAACTTTACTTGCAGATTGCAAAGGAAGAGAATACATTTAATGAAACAGTGCAGTTCATATTCCGTACAATCGACCACTAAATGGTAACACCCAAATAAGTTTTCAACTTGTTTAAAATCGGGGTCCACGTTAATCAATTCATGGTAATGTGTTGAAGGTGTGTAATTTGTGGTGAGTTCATGCACTGTGTTGGTTTTATTCTTTGAACAAGGTGATGTTCAAAAAAAAAACAATGATAATTTTTCACTACTGAAGGATTCGGTGAATGCACATTTGAAACTGGTGGGATTCGGTACCTCCAACAAGGTTAAGAACCACTATTATAGTCTTTGGTATGACTCACGACCTACCGATCTCAGGGCGGACACTCTAACCCAGGGGTGCCCACACTTTTTCTGCAGGCGAGCTACTTTTCAATTGACCAACTCGAGGGGATCTACCTCATTTATATATATCATTTATATTTATTTATTTATGAAAGAGACATTTTTGTAAACAAGTTAAATGTGTTTAATGATAATACAAGCATGTGTAACACATATAGATATCTTTCTTTCACAAAGACAAGAATATAAGTTGGTGTATTACCTGATTCTGATGACTTGCATTGATTGGAATCAGACAATAATGATGATAACGCCCACATTTTCAAATGGAGGAGAAAAAAAGTTGTCCTTTCTGTACAATACCACATGAAAGTGGTTGGTTTTTGGCATCTAATACATCCAGCTTCCATACACTTTACAAGAAAAACATTGGCTGCAAATTTCATAGCTCGCTTGATTGACATTCACGGCACCCGAGGGTCTTGTGAGATGACGCTGGCTGCTGCCAGTTCATTATTATGAAAAAATGACAGAGAGGAAGGCGAGAAACACTTTTTATTTCATAAGACTTTCGCGCCGTCCCTTCCGTCAAAACTCTAAAGGCCGACTGCACATTTCCTATCTTCATAATAAAAGCCCTGCTTCATGCTGCCTGCGCTAACAAAATAAGAGTCTCGGAAAGCTGGCGTGCACAAGTGATGTGCACGCCAGCTTTCTGAGGGATCGCTTGTGCACGCCAGTTTTCCGAGACTCTGTATTTAGTTAGCGCAGGCAGCATGAAGCAGGGCTTTTATTGTGAAGATAGGAAATGTGCAGTCGGCCTTAAGAGTTTTGACATAAGGTACGGCGCGAGAGTCTGTTGAAATAAAAAGTGTTCATATTTTCATAATAATGATCTTGCAGCAGCCAGCGTCATCTCACAAGACCCTCCGGTACCGTGAATGTCATTTAAGTGACGTCTTGGTGAAGATTGATGATCACTAATTTTTAGGTCTATTTTTTTAAAAGCCTGGCTGGAGATCGACTGACACACCCACCGCGGTCGACTGGTAGCTCGCGATCGACGTAATGGGCACCCCTGCTCTAACCACAAGGTCACTGTGTGAATTCCTTCCCTACTGTAAGAGCTAAAGTCCTGTTACCAAATAGTATTAATCTCACAATGATTGTGAGCAAGCTATCTTGCTACATTTATATATTGTGTCAATGAAAACATAATAAATTGATGTCTACTGCATCTAGCTGACCTAAGTCAAAAGTCCAGAGTCTGAAATATTAGGGCTGGAACACAGACTTCTGAAAAAGGCTTTTGTTTCAGACTGAGCAGTCAAGACCCGAGAAGTCTCCAGAGAGAGTGGGAAAGCAGAGGGTTAATGTTGGCCTACGGCTGAGAAAATAAATTACTCTAAATATGTACACGGACATTGGAATGGGCTCGGTAAAAGCAGAGCGGGTTTGGGTAAACCAGCAGTGTGTCTGCAGTAATTTATAGACCACTATGATAAATACTATTTGTCCATGACAGTCACATGAAATAATAAACCATGGCCGGCTATAAACATTGCTAAATCCTGACACTATTGATTTATAATGTGTAACAGTGACATCAACCCAAACAAGTGACAGAAACAATGCCGGGGCTTTAAGAGCGCTTTGTCAACTATTAATTCTGTCAAAGGGGGTTTCGCTCTAAGCTGAGAGAGGCTGTCTTGCGCTTGTCAATTACTACACGACTGTAGCACGTCCGCGGGTACGGGCCCTAGGCGCTGCTCCGTTAGCCCTAATTACCTTCCATCCTCGCTTTGGCACTGACAAAACCAGCCCCTGTTTAAAATGCATGTTAATTATGCTAATTATTAATTGGGCTGATGCTCGAGGATTTGTGTTTATGCCTGGATTAGGGTTAATAACTGTATCAAGATACGTTTTAAGCCTGACCTATGACTAGTAATGCTGAGGTGCTGAAAGGGATATTTTCCAATACATTACCCTCTCCTTTTTTTTTTTTTCCCAGTCCATTTCATACTACAGAGCGCTAAATAAATGACATCAAGATTGTCCGGCCTTCGCTACAAGAACCCATATAGTAGACTGACCATACATGTCCTCTTTTACGGGGGTGTCCGGGCGGGTTTTTTTTTTAAAGGGGAACATTATCACCAGACCTATGTAAGCAACAATATATACCTTGATGTTGCAGAAAAAAGACCATATATTTTTTTTAACCGATTTCCGAACTCTAAATGGGTGAATTTGGACGAATTAAACGCTTTTCTGTTTAGCCCTCTTGAAGCAATGGCGTCAGTACGTGACGTCGCCTAGGTAAGAAAGCCGGACATTTTACCGTGTTTGTCATTCTTGTTTGGTGTGGGTTCACAGTGTGGCACATATTTGTACCAGTGTTAAGGTTGTTTATGCGGCCACCCTCAGTGTGACCTGTATGGCTGTTGACCATACAGTGTGTGAAAAGCCGTGGATATTATGTGACTGGGCCGGCACGCAAAAGAATTGCCTTTAAAGGGGAACATTGTCACCAGACCTATGTAAGCGTCAATATATACATTGAAGTTGCAGAAAAAAGACCATATATTTTTTTAACCGATTTCCGAACTCTAAATGGGTGAATTTTGGCGAATTAAACGCCTTTCTGTTTATCGGTCTTGTAGCGATGACGTCAGAACGTGACGTCACCGAGGTAATACAGGCGCCATTTTCATTTTCACATTACAAACACCGGGTCTCAGCTCTGTTATTTTCCGTTTTTTCGACTATTTTCTGGAACCTTGGAGACATCATGCCTCATTGGTGTGTTGTCGGAGGGTGTAACAACACTAACAGGGAGGGATTCAATTTGCACCACTGGCCCGAAGATGCGAAAGTGGCAAGAAATCTGCCGCCAGACCCCAATCGAATGTGCCGGAGTGTCTGCACATTTTACCGGCGATGCTAAGGCAGACATGGCACAGAGATGTATGGATAACCTGCAGATGCATTTGACACGATGAAGTCAACGGAATCACAAGGGTGAGTTTTGTTGATGTTGTTGACTTATGTGCTAATCAGACATATTTGGTCGCGGCGTGACTGCCAGCTAATCGATGCTAACATGCTATTTAGGCTATAGCTGTATGTACATTTGCAACTATATTACGTTTCCTTCCACCCACATTTAATGCGAAAAAAACACTTATCAATCGACAGATTTAAGTTGCTCCAGTGTCACAAGATGCGAAAGTCCTGATCGTTTGGTCTGCACATTTTACCGGCGATGCTAACGCAGCTATTCGGCCATGCTATGGCTATTAATAGCGTCAATAGCTATTCGCTCAATAGCTTCAGTTTCTTCTTCAATACTTTCATACTCCAACCATCCGTTTCAATACATGCGTAATCTGTTGAATCGCTTAAGCCACCGAAATCCAAGTCTGAATCCGAGCTAATGTCGCTATATCTTGCTGTGCTATTCGCCATTGTTTGTTTGTATTGGCAGCACTGTGTGACGTCACAGGAAAATGAACAGTGGCTTCGAGAGAGCGAAAAAAAGGCACTTTAAAGTTTTTTTTAGGGATATTCCGAGACAGGTAAAATTTTGTAAATAACTTCAAAAAATACAACAAGCCACTGGGAACTGATTTTTATTGTTTTTAACCCTTTTGAAATTGTGATAATGTTCTCCTTTAAATGCCTCAATTGTCCAGCATTTTTTAATTAGGGTTGCGTGTATTTTTAATGTACGTCCAGGGTTAAGTTACCATATATATATTACTCGAGTTGGTGAATTCTAGCTGTAAATATTGTAGCGGCTGGTTATGGGGTGTTAGCCAATGGTTTTGGCTGGGGGGCGGGACTTCCGGGGAAGTTAGGGAAGTGACGCTGTTGACAGGAAGTGTTGGTTCGAGTTTTGCCGGGAAAAGGAAATAGACGCACATTGGAGCTGTTGGATTACTTGTATACATCTTGTGCAATAAATACAAGACATACTAAGAAGTCTATGGTGTATTCTCTGAGAATATCGTTTTTTGTTTCAAATGTTTTGAGGCATTTTTTTATATTTTTTACATTAAAATGGTCCCCTAGACTGAGAAGAGACATTTTAAAGAATGGGCTGTTACCTGTTTTATGTTTGAATATAATCAACCTGTTTTGAGGCAGTATTTACAAGAGGTTATTTTGAATATTGCTACCTCTGTACTTTTTCTAAAACTGTGAATGTGACATAATATAAATGTGACTTATTTTGTTATATTGTCAACAGAGGAGAAAACATGCTTTATTTAAAGGCCTACTGAAACCCACTACTACCCACCACGCAGTCTGATAGTTTATATATCAAAGATGAAATATTAACATTGCAACACATGCCAATACGGCCTTTTTAGTTTACTAAATTAAAATTTCCCGGGAGTTTTGTCTTGAAAACGTCGTGTAATGATGAGTGTACGCAAGACGTCACAGGTTTTAAGGAAATGTGAGCGCTGCACACACACACAGCTAAAATTTGTCTGCTTTAACGGCATAATTAAACGGTATTTTGGAGATCTGTGTTGCTGAATCTTTTGCAATTTGTTCAATTAATATTGGAGAAGTCACAGTAGAAAGATGGAGTTGGGAAGCTTTAGTCTTCAGCCACACAAACACACGGTGATTCCTTGTTTAAAATTCCTGGAGGCGAAACTTTCCTATGGATCAGAGCACGTTCAAGCCAACAGGGATCCCTACCAAATGTCAACCAGCAGGTTTCGGTGAGAAAATTGTGGTTAAAAAGTCAGTTCTTACAGGAGAAAAGCTGAGCTAGTGTCGTCCATAGCTGCTGTCCACCCCCCTCGAGACACTGTGCGTCAATACACCCGGGGAGACACCCTTACGACTATCAGGTACTATTTAACTCACTAAAACACTAGCAGCACAATAGAAAGATAAGGGATTTCCCAGAATGATCCTAGTAAATGTCTGTAAAAACATCGGAATCCGTCCCAATGCAATCGCGTTTTTTTTTTTTTTACTTTTTTTTTAGTACGTCGCTATCAATATCCTCAAACACAACTCTTTCATCCTCGCTCAAATTAATGGGGAAATTGTCGTTTTCTCGGTCCGACTAGCACATTTTGTTGGAGGCTCCCTTTAAAAATGATGTGAATATGTGAAGAGCCCCCACACGTGTAAAATCATCGTATGCGACTTCCGGTAGAGGCAGGGCATTTCTCTTAACACCGAAAGTTGCAAACTTTATCGTGGATGTTCTCTACTATATCCTTTCAGCAAAAATATGCAGATAATAGGCAGATAAGGGATTTCCCAGAATTATCCTAGTAAATATGTCTAAAGACATCTGAATCATTCCCACTGCAATCACCTTTTTTTTTCTTTTAACTTTTTTTTTGTAGTCCTTCACTCTAAATTTCCTCATCTACGAATCTTTCATCCTCGCTCAAATTAATGGGGAAATTGTCGCTCTCTCGGTCCGAATAGCTCTCTCTGCTGGAGGCTCACATTATAAACAATGTGAGGATGTGAGGAGCCCTACAACCCGTGACGTCACGCGCACATCGTCTGCTACTTCCGTTACAGGCAAGGCTATTTTATTAGCGACCAAAAGTTGCGAACTTTATCGTCGATGTTCTCTACTAAATCCTTTCAGCAAAAATATGGCAATATCGCGAAATGATCAAGTATGACACATAGAATGAACCTGCTATCCCCGTTTAAATAAGAAAATCTCATTTCAGTAGGCCTTTAAATAAATACATTATTTATAAAGTATGTTCAAGTATCATTGGCAAATTTTCACCTAGTCCTCTTTTTGGGATTTCAGAATATGGTCAGCCTACCATATAGTGCGTAACATAGTGTTATGCTGTTGCACCCACTGTGCGCTTTGGGAAACAATTGTGACGGCCGCACGTTTACACATGTGCATGACTATTAGGCACACGTGCATTCACACTTGCACGGGCAAAGGCAGTTGCTTAAACACATACGCATAAACACTGGAGGCTTGTATTTCATGGCTATCCAGAACTAGCTGTCAGGCTAATTGCATACACCTGTGATGTGGGGACCACACGCACGCTGTGTCACCACCTGCCATGAAGAAGAGTAAACAACTCTTTGCCTTTTACTCCATCAGCATGCGCAAGATCTACCGAGGGGATGCGTTTTGCTGTGTTTTGGAAAAGTTTAGAAGTACACAACGTGTCAAAACAATCACCATTAACAAATACAAACATGCAGAAACTACTAGAACAGGACAGTGATTGGTATTGGTACTAAGTAAAGAAGGTTTTACTGTGGGGCTGCAAAAATAAATCGATTGATAAATTAACTCCATTAAGAAAAGGCTTTGATTTATACTCTGTTACTTCATTTAAATGTTGAACGAGTGTAGGTAATAATTAATCATCAAATTCGGACTATGCCAACATACTTTCCTTAGGCCGCTGCAATAGAGCGTACATGAGAGCGGTGGTGTGTGTGGCTGCGAACATCAGTTTTGTATTAAAAAATCATCATTGATGCACACATGTTAAAGGCCTACTGAAATGAGATTTTCTTATTCAAACGGGGATAGCAGGTCCATTCTATGTGTCATACTTGATCATTTTGCGGTATTGCCATATTTTTACTGAAAGGATTTAGTAGAGAACATCGACAATAAAGTTTGCAACTTTTGGTCGCTAACAGAAAAGCCCTGCCTTTACCAGAAGTTGGAGATGATGACGTCCCCCGTTGATGGCTCCTCACATCATCACATTGTCCAACAAAAAGAGCTATTCGGACCGAGAAAACGACAATTTCCCTGTTAATTTGAGCGAGGATGAAAGATTTGTGTTTGAGGATATTGATAGCGACGGACTAGAAAAAAAAAAAAATCAGGTTTAAAAAAAAAAAAACGCGATTGCATTGGGACAGATTCAGATGTTTTCAGACATTAACTAGGATAATTCTGGGAAATCCCTTATCTTTCTATTGTGTTGCTAGTGTTTTAGTGAGTTTAATAATACCTGATAGTCGGAAGGGTGTATCCCCAGGTGTGTTGACGCCAGTTTCTGATGGAAGTTGACGGCAGCTGTACGGACGGCACAAGCTCAGCTGATCTCTGGGTAAGTGGCGACTTTTTACCACAATTTTCTCACCGAAAACTGCTGTTTGACAAGTGGTCGGGATCCATAGTAAAGTTTCACCTCCGGGAGTTTTAAACAAGGAATCACCGTGTGTTTGTGTGGCTAAAGGCTAAAGCTTCCCAACTCCATCTTTCTATTTTGACTTCTCCATTATTAATTGAAAAAATTGCAAAAGATTCAGCAACATAAATGTCCCAAATATTGTGTAATTATGCGGTTAAAGCAGACGACTTTTAGCTGTGTGTGTGCGCAGCGCTAGTATACCCTAACAGTCTGTGACATCACGCGTACACGTCAGCATTCTGCGACGTTTTCAACAGGACACTTCGCGGGAAATTTAAAATTGCAATTTAGTAAACTAAAAAGGCCGTATTGGCATGTGTTGCAATGTTAATATTTCATCATTGATGTATAAACTATCAGACTACGTGGTCGTTTGTAGTGGGTTTCAGTAGGCCTTTAAATGTGCAATTTCAATGTTGGTGATTTACATTTATGTTAAAAAATTATGGAGATTATTTATAACAAAAAAATATTTGTTTATTTCAAGTATTTTCTCAAAAATATGCTTTGAATAGAATAGAAGAATAGAATGCCTTTTATTGTCACTATACACAGGTACAATGAGATTAAAAGCAACTCCAGTATCTGTGCAACGGTCAACAAAAATGCAAAAAATTGGAAGGAAAGAAAATAAATATAGTGCAAAAGGAGGTAAGGTGCACAGTCCAGTCCTGAGAACGAATGCTCTGAATGTGTTCTTTAGATATTATGTTATATACATATATACAGAAGCATTCAGACTGTGGGTGGATTAACCAAACAAACCAATCGATTACTAAAATAATCGATAACCGTAGACTTATTTTTGTGTACTGTGCATTCTAAAATCCTCTCGTGCTACCTTTTGTTCATGGGCCGAGACTAGGAGGGTGGCCGAGGGCGGAGTCGGCTCTCTTGGTTGCTTTGTTGGGTCTGCTCCTGTCTCTGGCCATGCCCCCCAACCACCCCAGCAGGCGATGGCGTGGAACACCGCAGGGGCCACCACAGTGTATAAGATTTTTTTGTTGTTGTTTATTTGGTGTTTTACTTTTGTAGCTGTATGTAGAAATGGCTGGTTGCATCATCTCTGCTGCTCTTTTAATGTCTTTAATGTCCTTTGTGTTCTTTGATGTTTCTTTCTTACACACATGCTTTTGTGTGCAATGGCTATTAGTATTTTTTCCCCTTGGCCTCAGTCTGGACCCCCTCTCCAGTGGCTCAGGCTTAGACTGTTTTTTTTATTTTTTCTCACTGTGGGAGACAGAATGTGAAAAAAAAATTCCAGAAATTCACATTATAGGAATTGTAAATAATTTATTTGTAAATTATGGTGGAAAATAAGTATTTGGTCAACCATTCAAAGCTCTCACTGATGGAAGGAGGTTTTGGCTCAAAATCTCACGATACATGGCCCCATTCATTCTTTCCTTAACACGGATCAATCGTCCTGTCCCCTTAGCAGAAAAACAGCCCCAAAGCATGATGTTTCCACCCCCATGCTTCACAGTAGGTGTGATGGTGTTCTTGGGATGCCACTCAGTATTCTTCTTCCTCCAAACACGAGTTGAGTTTATACCAAAAAGTTCTATTTTGGTTTCATCTGACCACATGACATTCTCCCAATCCTCTGCTGTATCATCCATGTATCCATTTTGGTATAAACTCAACTCGTCGTGTTTGGAGGAAGAAGAATACTGAGTTGCATCCCAAGAACACCAAACCTTTTTATTTCATCTAAGCAACAACTTGAGGCAGTTTAATGTGGATTAACGTGGGCAGAATTATTATAGTGTTCCCAATGTTAAAAGGATTAAGCCATTGTATACAAATTTGGTAAATAAATAACCCAAAAATGTATATTTTGTTGTTTTCTTACTGTACCGAAAATGAACCGAACCGTGACCTCTAAACCGAGGTACGTACCGAACCGAAATTTTTGTGTACCGTTACACCCCTAACTACCACTACTACACACAGGAAGATAATGGCTCGTCAATGAAAGCTGTGGAAGCTCAACCTGGAAAACACCGCCTGGAGCGTTTTGGAAGAGAATTGCATGTCACACGTCAACCTCCATGGAAGAGCTATAAACGAATCAAGACAGAGGAGATGCATGCTTCGTAACGCAAGAGTATATTTCAGCCTTAATGGTTTCAAACATGAATGTCAAACAGGGCAAACATATACCCTAATTATATAGACTCAATTCTACAAAAACAAACTAATAATGTCACACCTATGGATCATGTTTTGTCACGTTATGTTTTGATTTTGGACATTCAGTCACGTTTTGCACTTCCTGGTTTTGTTTGTTTCCATGCCAACGCATTAGTTCCCACCTTGTCACGCCCCTGCCCTCAGTCCTGCACCTGTTCCTGATTATCACAGCCAGTATTTAAGTAATTTTCTTTCTGTTCATCATTCTGGGATCTTCACACTCGCACACACGCTACCCATGCTGCACCTCCTTCATGCCCTCGTCCATAGTTCCATGCCGTGTAAGTTATTTTTGTATTTATGCCATGTGCTAGTTTTGTTTATAGTTTATTATTATTCATGCCAATCGAGCAAGTGTTTTTGTTTCATGTTTGTAGTTTTGCATTTATGCTAGTCTTTTGTTTGTTCATAGCCAAATGTCTGTACCTCCTTGTGAGCGCCCTTATTTTGTTTATTTTTTATTATAGTTTTAAATAAACAACTATGTACTCACGTCCACGCCTCGGTCGTGTTGATCCTCATCTGCATCAAAGAAACAATCCATGTCCAAGCCAAGTAATGACAAATAAACCCCAAAGAGTTTGATCCCTGGTGTCAGCAATCTTTACTTCCTGCCACGACCCGAGATGGTTGAGGGTGCATTAAGATGTTTTGTTCAATGGTCCCTGACCAATATTAAAACGAAGTGGGATAGCATGCTGAGATTTATGCGGTGTGAAGACATTATGAATGCACATGCATATGACAACACTCAGCTAAAATGGATGGATGGAAGGACACACGGACAAAGACGGATGGAAGGATGGTTCTGTTCAGTTGGATCTAAATTATAGCTTGATTAAAGTCCAACAGAGGGCTACGGTAAATCCAATGTGAACGTTTGCAGCAGGTCCTCCAAAATGGGAAATATTGATCAGCATGATTTCCCTGGGTAGTAGGGAGCTACAGAGGAAGAGTGGGAGACATTATTCAGTGGACTTGGAGCCCAGGTTTTAAAAGAGGAGAGAAAAAAAAATGTGTCATTATGGATCATTCCTTGAAGCATGGCTTCTTCTGAGTGGTCTTTGATGGTAAGCCAAAAAGGTAGTTTATCATTAGCCGCATGGAAACCAGAGCCTTGGTTGTCTTGTGTTGATTTTGCGTTATTAATTTGAGCCACGAAAGGTCACTGAGGTTGCTATAGTCATGAGAACCAGTCGTTATCGCAACACAGCTGTCCAGCTGAATCTGGAGTGACTGATTATGCCATTGATTGTTAACACTGTGAGAGGGGAGCCTTTGCAATCGTTCTCGATGCACGGCTTTTTCCAATGCTATGTGTGCACTCTGTCAGTGAAACAAACAAATCTCTGTAAGATTTGTTCTTTTTTTTTTTTCATTTGAAACCAACACAAGAAAATCAGACAAAGACCTTTGTTCTTTTAAAGATGACCAAAGAATGAATACAGTTTTGTTTTTGTCTTATACAAATATTAAATAAACTAAATATTAAAAAGATAGATAAAAAGTGTAAACTGTACATTTTTAGGCTTGTAGGTAAACAAACCTACAAGAAAACGGATGAGAGACCTATGATTTAAGTAATCAGGAACTTCTTTGTTTTCCAATTTAAAGGGGAACATTATCACCAGACCTATGTAAGCGTCAATATATACCTTGATGTTGCAGAAAAAAGACCATGTTTTTTTTAAACGATTTCGGAACTCTAAAAGGGTCAATTTGGCGATTGAAACGCCTGTCGGAGCAATGACTTTTCACCCTAAACGTTACAAAGGGAAGCAATCCGCCATTTTCTCAAACACATTACACACACCAAGTCAAATCAGCTCTGTTATTTTCCGTTTTTTTGACTGTTTTCCGTACCTTGGAGACATCATGCCTCGCCGGTGTGTTGTCGGAGGGTGTAACAACACCATCAGGGACGGATTCAAGTTGATTTACGTGGAGTGTGCATCAATTAGCACGGCATGCTAATCGATGCTAACATGCTATTTAGGCTAGCTGTATGTACATATTGCATAATTTTGCCTCATTTGTAGCTATATTTGCATCCAGCCTTTCCCTCCACCCACATTTAATGCCAAACAAACACATACCAATTGACGGATTCAAGTACACCAGTGGTCAAAAGATGAGAAAGTCCCTCGTTTGTTCTGCTCATCTTACAGACGACAGAGATGTGTGGATATCCTGCGACACTCAAAGCAGATGCATTTCCAACGATAAAGTCAACAAAATCACAAAGGTGAGTTGTGTTCATGTTATTGACTTTATGTACTAATCAGTCATATTTGGTCCCGGCATGACTGCCAGCTAATCGATGCTAACATGCTATTTAGGCTAGCTGTATGTACATTTGTAGCTATATTTGCATCCACCCTTTCCCTCCACCCACATTGAATGCCAAACAAACACTTACCAACCGACAGATTTAAGTTGCCGCACTGGACTATAAATTGTAGATAAGAGAAATGTGTAAATGGTTATTTACATACCTTAATTGTTTCCAAACAGTGCATGTCACACGGCCGTAAAACAGCATATTAAACAAAATAGAACTCTTTGTCACAAGCTATGGAAGCTAGCTCTCCAATCAGCTAAACAGACTCACTAACTCCACGGTGACATGTTGGTGAATTTACCAAACTAAAACAATAAAAAAAGAATGCCCTTGTAAGTTAATAATACAAACACAGACACTGGTAAATGTGTTACCATTTTTGCTAATCCTAACGACACTGACTTGATCTAGTACGAACAAACATGCATCACGCATGGGACAGGTCAGTAAGTACGAATTGTTTTGGTTATATTGTAAAACTAACAAATGTTGCTTGGAATGATGAACGAAGAATCATTTTGAGCAGAAACGCCATGGTCTAAAACTTCCACTTAAAGGAACAAAACAGAAAGTACATGTTCAACCAGAAGTAACTGCAGCGAGCAAAGTCGTCCAAAAAAAGGAGCCATTGCACAAACAATAACACACCGTTTCAGTTTCTTTTTCGGTGTTCAATGAAAACTATTTGTTGAATACAAATCAATATGACAGATAGCAAAAAAAAAATCCATAAATTAGCCACAGGGCTCAAAGTGTGGGGAAAAAAGTAGCGGCTCGTATTCAGAAAAATACTCTATACATAATAGTAATATTTGATGTACTTAAAGGCCTGAAATGAGATTTTCTTATTTAAACGGGGGTAGCAGGTCCATTGTCATACTTGATCATTTTGCGATATTGCCATATTTTTGCTGAAAGGATTTAATAGAGAACATTGATGGTAAAGTTTGCACCTTTTGGTCGCTAATAAAAAAGCCTTGCCTGTACCGGACGTAGCAGACGATATGCGGGTGACGTCACGGTTTGTGGAGCTCCTCCCATTTGAACATTGTTCACAATCATGGCCACCAGCAGCAAAAGCGATTCGGACCGAGAAAGCGACGATTTCCCCATTAATTTGAGCGAGGATGAAAGATTTGTGGATGAGGAAAGTGAGAATGAAGGACTAGAAAAAAAAAATAAAAAGACGATTGCAGTGGGAGCGATTCAGATGTTATTAGACACATTTACTAGGATAATTCTGGAAAATCCCATATCTGCTTATTGTGTTACTAGTGTTTTAGTGAGATTATATGGTCGTACCTGTACAACCTGAAGGTCGGCCCCGCACTTTTCTTCAGCACCAGTGGTGATGCTCATCTCTGCCCTTCGCAAGGGACCCTCTTCGAAACACGATCTTTCAAAATGATCGCTGCATAATACACTGTACTTTGTGTGTGTGGTCCAATCCAACCGTGTTCGTTTGACATCTCTGTTCCATAGTAAAGCTTGACTGTCATCTTTCAGGAATGTAAAAGATGAAACACCGGCTGTGTTTGTGTTGCTAAAGGCGGCCGTAATACACCGCTTCCCACCTACAGCTTTCTTCTTTGACGTCTCCATTATTTATTGAACAAATTGCAAAAGATTCAGCAACACAGATGTTCATAATACTGTGGAATTATGCGATGAAAACAGACGACTTATAGCTGGGAACGGTGCTGGAACCAAATGTCCTCTGCAATGCGTGACGTCATCAAACTGGGACGTTTTAGCATGATACTTCCGCGCGAAATTTAAAATTGCAATTTAGTTAACTAAAAAGGCCGTATTGGCATGTGTTGCATGTCAAGATTTCATCATTGATATATAAACCATCAGACTGCGTGGTCGGTAGTAGTGGGTTTCAGTAGGCCTTTAAAAAACAAAAAATACAAATACATCATTTGTATTTATGTTGTGTCAGTTTCGAAATGAAAAAGCAAATGAACGAATGATAGACGGATTCAAACAGGGCTTATGGCTCCCTGACTACATTTTCTTTGGCGATAGGAGGAGACGTAGTCCTAATATCTTACCACCAATTATGTCTGATGCACCTTCAAATGTCAAATTGTTCCAAATACATGGTACTGCAGAAAAAAAACCTGTAAGGGTAGAGGCGGTGGGGGGGCTAAATAGAAAATAAACAATACAAATACTGTGAAATTTGGAACAAAGGGGTTGAATCCTGAGCAGCTGGCAAGGAATGAACTCTTCTGGAGAGGGAATGCCATTTTCAGAGCGCCCAGAGCATCGATTTGGAGCCAAGGCAGTAAACAGCTTTTATCAGCAATAATGATGGCATAATCCCAGCTAAAGAGGAAAGTAGCATATGGTGCAAAGCTTACAACTGCAATCCCAACAAAGTAGGGGGGGATTTTCATCACTTTGGCCATTTGTAAGACACTCTGCCAATTATAGCCCCATTCCATTCAAAGGAAAACATACACCCGGTAGAATGCACATGTTTCGTGTTCGATACAAAGCAGATACAAATATCAATAAATCCAACAACGTTGTTACGTATCGTGAAACTGTACAGGTTTATCAACAGATAGAATCAGCCAAATTAACCTTTTAATAGGGAACCAAACAAGTTTTGCATTGAATATTGAACAAGCAAGGATTATATAACTTTATAGTGACATGTCAAATCGAGTTTTAAATAATAATCATTAAAAAATATCAGTGGCATATCAAATAAAATGTAAATAAAAATTGAATGCCTATTTTCTATTTGCAGCCCTCTGAGGTAAATATCAAAATAAACTTTTTCCACAGGCTAATAACAAATTAGTGTCACAACTTGGCCTGGACATGGATTGTTTCTTCGACGCAGATGAGGCGTGGACGTGAGTACATAGTTGTTTATTCAAAACTATAATAAAAAATAAACCAACTAAGGGCGCTCACAAGGAGGTACAGACACTTGGCTATGAACAAACAAAAGACTAGCATAAATGCAAAACTACAAACATAAAGCAAAAACACTTGCTCGATTGGCATGAATAATAATAAACTATAAACAAAACTAGCACATGGCATAAATACAAAAAAAACTGACACGGCATGGAACTATGGATGAGGGCATGAAGGAGGTGAAGCATGGGTAGCGTGTGTGCGAGTGTGAAGATCCCAGAATGATGAACAGAAAGAAAATTACTTAAATACTGGCTGTGATAATCAGGAACAGGTGTGGGACTGAGGGCAGGGGCGTGACAAGGTGGGAACTAATGCATTGGCATGGAAACAAACAAAAACAGGAAGTGAAAAACGTGACTGAATGTCCAAAAACTAAACATAGCATGACCAAAACCAAAACATAACTTACAGGCGTGACAATTTGCAAATAAAATAACAATAACAAATTAATCAAACATTCAAGCCCTGAAGTAGCAAGAGAAAGTGCATGAGTAAAACATTAATTATTGCTTGGGGGGGTGGGGGGGGGGGGGGGGGGTTGTATAGTGTAGCGTCCCGGAAGAGTTAGAGCTGCAAGGGCTTCTGGGTATTTCTTCTGTTGTTTTTATTTTGTGTTACGGTGCGCATGTTCTCCCGAAATGTGTTTGTTATTCTTGTTTGATGTGGGTTCACAGTGTAGTGCATATTTGTAAGATTGTTAAAGTTGTTTATACGGCCACCCTCAGTGTGACCTGTATGGCTGTTGAACAAGTATGCATGGCATTCACTTGTGTGCGTGTGTGTGTGTGTAAAAGCCGCATATATTATGTGACTGGGTTGGCACGCTATTTCTATGTAGGAAAAGCAGACGTGACGACAGGTTGTAGAGGACGCTAATGCACACCCCCAATATTGTCGTTCGGGTAGAAATGGGGAGAAATTCGGGAGAATGTTTACCCCGGGAGATTTTTGGGAGGAGCACTGAAATTTGGGAGTCCGGGAAAATCGGGAGGGTTGGCAAGTATGAGTATTAGTGGTGAATGCGGTGTTACAGCGGCACCGCCGCTGTATAAAACCGGCGGGCCAGCTCTAATGTTAATTTCATACTGCCTCAAGGGCCAAATGAAATTACACGGCGGACCAAATTTGGTCCCCGGGCCAGAGTTTGACACCCATGCTATAAGCAAATGGGTGTCACTATGATGCAATGCCGACACAGTACATATGAGAGTGTGGCACATAATGCCTGAGAAGAAAATTCAGATGAAGTTCAAAATGTGTCAATAGCAGACACAGACATTCTTAGCCTGTCAGTTTCATTGCATCTCCCTTAATTAAAGCCATCAAGTAAGTTTTCCTTCTGATCAGTGAATCCATGCTGCAAGAGGGTTCTCCATTGTACGGATGGCAAGTAGCACTCCAGACCTCCTTGCCATTGATTTTCCCATGAGTCGTGACCATTCATTGTTTGTGACATTCTCCTGTCGGCTCCTAAACACCTTTTATCAGAATCAATCTCATAGTTTTGTCAATTACTAGTGACTAAAGGAGCCGGATGGAAATGGGCGTCATATAATTTAGGATGTCAATTATCTGGCAGCAATTTTATATGCCATTTTTGTTATAGTCAAGATTGATTGATTAATTGAAAATTTTATTAGTAAATTGCACAGTTCACACCCGAATAAGTTTTTCAACTTGTTTGAGTTGGGGTCCACGTTAATCGATTCATGGTAAAGATGGATTCATTGAAAGCAACATAAAATGTGACGTATTATATAATTTTGTACAATTATATAACTATATACAATTTCATATATAATTTATAAATACAATTAGAATAAATACATTTAGAATATAATTTTATATATAATATATAATTTTATATATAATATATAATTTTATATATGTAATTTTTTATATATATATATATATATATATATATATCAGTCCATCTTCTTCCACTTATCCGGGGTCGGGTCGCGGGGGCAGCAGCCTAAGAAGGGATCCCCAGACTTTCCTCTCCCAGGCCACTTCGTCCAGCTATTCCCGGGGAATCCCGAGGCGTTCCCAGGCCAGCCGGGAGACATAGTTTTCCCAACGTGTCCTGGGTCTTCCCCGTGGCCTCCTACCGAATATATATATGTATAATATAATATATTTATATATATATATATATATATATATATGACTTGTCCAGGGTGTACCCTGCCTTCCGCCCGATTGTAGCTGGGATAGGCGCCAGCGCCCCCCGTGACCCCGAAAGGGAATAAGCGGTAGAAAATGGATGGATGGATGGATATATATATATATATATATATATATATATATATATATATATATAATAGTGTGATGTTGTTGCGCTATATTATGAGCGAGACAGGGTGTTATGTTTTATTTTGAATAATGGTTTTATTTTGAAGAACCGGATGTCCGGTGCAGGAAGTGACTCTGCGTTTTTTGGGGGATATTTACTTCCTCTTCCATCGGACTTTTTCGGTATCACTCTCCCAGAAAAGTAGAGACCTGTGTATGTGTTTCATGTTTTCAACAAAGGTGGTCAATAAATGATGAAACGACGGAATTGTGGAGTGTCTCCTACTTAAAAAAACTACACAACGAGCAACACAATAAGACTCACTACATATATATATATATATATATATATATATATATATATATATATATATATATATATATATATATATATATATATATATATGATGATGTCATGTTATTGATGGGAAAATGCACTTTTTTACGATATGATTTGCCAGAGGGGCTAGGAGACACCGAGAGTAACAAGCAATACGAAATGAATTCGAAAGGGCAGATTTAAAAAAATAATAATTAAAATAAACTTGGGACTTCCCGCGGGCCGGAATTTAGACATAGTTTGGGGAATTGATTAACGTGGACCCCGACTTAAACAAGTTAAAAACTTATTTGGGTGTTACCATTTAGTAGTCAATTTTATGGAATATGTACTGTGCTGTGCAATCTACTAATAAAAGTCTCAATCAATCAAAAGACTCCTGCGTTATCGTTTTGTTATGTGTGTGTGAATTAGTGACCAAAATAGGCTGCAAACATCAATTCAATTGAAAACTATCTGCAGACTGTTAAAATGACACTTTAAAGAGAACTGCACTTTTTAAAAAAAAATATGTCCATCATCCACAATCCTTATGTAGGACAAGAACACACATCTTCACCTTTTCTGTGCATAGTGAAAAACTGCTAGCACGAGGCAGGCAATAATGCAGGAAATGGGAATATGATCTATTCTACCTACCAAGCAAAAATCTAACACCGTTTTGTATATGTGCAGTTAGCATATACAGCATGCAATGTAGTAACAGGCACATACAAAATGATTTGTAATATTTACAGTATTTTGGTCATTTAAAGTATTACTGTAATTTCTTTCCTGTGTGCATTGATTACACAGAACGTTGACACAACACAACATAGAGATAACTTTCTGTGTTTGCTGCAACTAATGGTTACGTTTCTCGAGAGCGAAATAGTTTCAAAAAAGAACATACAACCGTGGGATGTTGTATCTTTCAGCACATATGCTCTCCTTGAGCTGGTAAATAGAATAATCATCACTCCTCAAATAAAACGGCCATGACCAGGGGAGTTGCCTTTAAAATAGCGAAAAAATAGTTATTGAAGACTGATGGTGACAGTTTGACTATGTAATAGATTTTTTCTTATGTGGAAAAATCCAAATAAACTGAAGGCGAACCAGGATCCCCGAACGGATTGTGTTCGACCTTTTAGGTTCCACTGCTCTTCATGAACAACTCTCCCGAACGTATTTCTCCCTCTTTATAATCAGAACAGATTGTTTGCCCTCTGTTACAGCCTCAATATCACGTACCAAGAACGACAACAATTATAGCACGAGCAACCTTGACTTGAATGATATCTGATATCAATAATATTAAGTGCAGCCATAATGAGAAGAATATTCCCTATTTAGCGTGGCAGCTTCCGGACATGTTCTGAAGGGAGAGGTGTGTGCTGCAGCTACAGGCTGGTCACTCTTAGTTGTCAAGGCTGATTTATTGCCTCCTAGCTGTTCAATTTCACATTTTGTCCTCGTCATATCCCCGACTCATGATCATTCTGCACTGACCCTTGTAGGGCAGGCAGGGAATATTGATAAAACAATTATATGCTTGCCGTTCATTTGATTTTCCATTTCAATTACGGATTGGAGGAGGCAAAAAGAAAAGATTGCGGCATTGATTTTTGTATTTTTTTTTTTACCTTCTTCAGGATGGAGACAGGCTTTGATGGGATGCTTTGGTGACACGGATCGGTTGAGCGGGTCGAAATACTCACCAGCTTATTGCGCAATAAAAGTTTTCTGATTTATACACGGTACTATTTATTACTACAAGGGATGGGTACTGAATTCGGTACTTTTGTACGTACCGACCAAATTCCACCGATACTACCAAGTACAGATTCACGCGACATCAATTTCGATCGACCGGTTGCAATCAATCAATCAATCAATGTTTATTTATATAGCCCTAAATCACTAGTGTCTCAAAGGGCTGCACAGACCACTACGACATCCTCGGAAGAACCCACATAAGGGCAAGGAAAACTCACACCCAGTGGGCAAGAAGAACTCACACCCAGTGGGACGTCGGTGACAATGATGACTATGAGAACCTTGGAGAGGACCACATATGTGGGCAACCCCCCTCTCTAGGGGACCGAAAGCAATTGATGTCGAGCAGGTCTAACATGATACTGTGAAAGTTCAATCCATAGTGACTCCAACAAAGCCTCGAGAGTTCAGTTCAAAGCGGATCCAAGACAGCAGCGAGAGTCCCGTCCACAGGAAACCATCCCAATGGCAAAGACTGCTCCCCAACTATGGTAACATACCGTGGACAAACAGAAATTAATGCATACTTGCAAATGAGTCTAAGGTGTGAAAGAAACAAGATACAACACCTGGACAGCACAGTTCTGATATTCAGCTCATTGTCAAATGTTGAATAAAAATACATTTTATCATTAAACAAATTCATATTTAATGCCAAATGAACACACAAAAGTACCGACAATTGGCACAGTACCGGAAATCGGTACTGTACAGTATGAGCGTATTTGACCAAACTGTATTTTCTATTCAAACTGCTACTGCAGGGAACTTCACCCCCCAAAACATCAGAAATGTAAACACATATAATACGTATTTAAGATCCAATTAAAGAAATGGCTTATCGATGATCAGTGCCGTCAACATTAACCTAAAATTCGACCCGCTCCTGTGCTCATGTCCTTGTATAGTGTGTCGGAAGTATGTCCAATTATTGGCTAGTTTCGTCTGTAATATACATTTTAATCTAAATTTTCATTTAAGTAATGTATTTCAATTGCTATGCTTTCATAAAAACATGTAATTTACATTTTTTTAAGGTGAGCTGAATTTGTCAACTGTCTAGGATCCAGGTATCAAACTCAAAGCCGGGGGCTGCAAAAAAAAAGTTGATAAACTGCATGTATTTGCATGCATGTTAAACTTTATCATTATGTTTCCATGCAACAAGTACTATTTTGTCATATATTCCAAACATGACTATAAAAGAAAGCAAGTTTCACACCCCAAGTTTAGGAAATACGGGTGAAAAGAGACGCTTGGCTAACGCTGGCATATTTATTAATTTTCCCCATCCCTGTCACAAATAAATTAAATTCTAAATTATCGATTTTAATGTCAAAGGCATAACCACCTAATTATGACCTCCAAAAAACTAACCATGTAAAAAGAGCTCCACATCCCTCTTGTATTATTCTATTAATAGGGCTGCAACGATCAATTTATTACGTTGATTTGGGGAAAATAACTAACTTCAATTAGTATTATGTTGCTCCGATTAATTGTTTAATGAGTGGAAAAATGTTTAATGTTTGGCACATTAGATGAGAGCAATGCTGTATGTTTTTTTTTTTTGTTTGTTTTTTAAATGACTGCACACATGTTAAAAATGCAAACACAATTCTAACCATCTGCATGTATATATATATATATATATATATATATATATATATATATATATAAAAATGAAGGTTATGGTCTATATCAGGGGTGTCAAACTCATTTTAGATCGGGGGCCACATGGAGAAAGATTTACTCTGAAGTGGGCCGGACTTGTAAAATCACGGCGCGATAACTTAAAAATAAAGACAACTTCAGATTGTTTTCTTAGTTTAAAAATAGAACAAGCACATTTTGAAATTGTACAAATCATAATGTTGTTGTTTTTTTTTTACACTTACATGTCACGGTTAATAGTATTCTATCTTTATTTGTCATTATTTGTATTTTCTGAATAAATTATGTGATAATGTTCATCAGTCAACTCATTGGGGTTAATTTTCAATCTATCAAGATATAAAAATTATATCAAAGTCAAATTACAGGATGTATTTTTTTTCCATTTAGTTTGCTCATTTTCCTCAACTGATGTGGTTTATTTTGTACATATGTAGCATCATCTACAACAATACAAATAATTGCTATTGCGAGATCCAGTGGACACATTTAGAATAGCAATTTATTTCATTAAAACATTTCAGGTTAATTTTCATACTTTGTAAACTCATCCCGCGGGCCGTATAAAACCTGTTCACAGGCCTGATCCGGCCCTCGGGCCGTACGTTTGACACCCCTGGTCTATATTAACTATTTTTCCTGAAACGGGGACGATGTGGCAAAGTTGCGAGTGTGGCCGTGCAAGCAACCTGAGGGTTCCTGGTTCGATCCCCAACTTCTACCAACTTAGTCACGTCCGTTGTTTCCTTGAGCAAGACACTTCACCCTTGCTCCTGATGGATCGTGGTTAGTGCCTTGCATGGTAGCTCCCTCCATCAGCGTGTGAATGTGTAAATAGTGTCAAAGCGCTTTGAGTACCTTGAAGGTAGAAAAGCGCTATACAAGTAGAACCCATTTATCATTTAAAGGCCAACTGAAATGAGATGTTCTTATTTAAACAGGGATATAAGGTACATTCTATATTGTCATACTTGATCATTTCGCGATATTGCCATATTTTTGCTGAAAGGATTTAGTAGAGAACATCGACGATAAAGTTCACAACTTTTGGTCGCTACTAAAAAAGCCTTGCCTTTACCTAAAGTAGCAGACGATGTGCGGGTGACGTCACGGGTTGTAGGGCTCCTCACATCCTCACATTGTTTATAATCATAGCCTCCAGCAGCAAGAGCTATTCGGACCGATCTTCCCATTATTTCTAGTGAGGATGAAAGATTTGTGGATGAGGA
Organism: Nerophis ophidion; assembly: GCF_033978795.1. Lineage (NCBI taxonomy): Eukaryota > Metazoa > Chordata > Actinopteri > Syngnathiformes > Syngnathidae > Nerophis > Nerophis ophidion. Next base: position 63,723,729 of record NC_084617.1, on the reverse strand, counting down.
AATTTAGAGTGAAGGACTAGAAAAAAAAAATTAAAAAAAAGTAAAAAAAAAAAAAAAGGCGATTGAGTGGGAGCGATTCAGATTTTTTTAGACACATTCACTACCATAATTCTGCAAAATCGTTTATCTGCCTATTGTGTTGCTAGTGCTTTAGTGAGATTAAATAGTAACTGTAAGTCGGAGGGGTGTGGCCACGGGTGTGTTGACAGCGAGTGTCTCTAAAGGAAGTCACGCAGCTGCAGCAGGACGGAAGAGCTGACTTATTCCCATAATTTTCTCACCGAAAACTGCCGGTTGACATGTGGTCGGGATCCATGTTCGCTTGACCGCTCTGATCCATAGTAAAGCTTCACCTCCGGGAATTTTGAACAAGGAAACACCGTGTGTTTGTGTGGCTAACAGCTAAAATCTTCCCACCTCCATCTTTCTACTTTGACTTCTCCATTATTAATTGAACAAATTGCAAAAGCTTCAGCAACACAGATGTCCAGAATACTGTGTAATTATGCGATTAAAGCAGACTACTTATAGCTTGGATCGGGCTGGAAAATAATGTCTGCTACAACCCGAGACGTCAAACGCACGCATCATCATACCGCGACGTGTTCAACACTTTGAAAATTGCAATTTAGTAAACTAAAAAGGCCGTATTGTCATGTGTTGCAATGTTAATATTTCATCATTCATATATAAACTATCAGAGTGCGTGGTTGGTAGTAGTGGGTTTCAGTAGGCCTTTAAAGGCGGTATAGCTCGGTTGGTAGAGCGGCCGTGTCAGCAACTTGAGGGTTGCAGGTTCGATTCCCGGTTCCGCCATCCTAGTCACTGCCGTTGTGTCCTTGGGCAAGACACTTTACCCACCTGCTCCCAGTGCCACCCACACTGGTTTAAATGTAACTTAGATATTGGGTTTCACTATGTAAAGCACTTTGAGTCACTAGAGAAAAGCGCTATATAAAATATATATATATATATATATATATATATATATATATATATATATATATATATATATATATATATATATATATATATATATATATATATATATTTATAATTCACTAAAGGGTGACGAATCAAAAAAAAATAATCGATGGATAACTCGATTACTAAAATAATCAATAGCTCCAGCCCTACCTATCAGACACGATAAATACTTTTAGTGATTATTGAGCAAATGTGCAATAGGAAAAGTTTTTTTCTCCAAAGGGAGGGAAAGACCGCACCACCCAGCAATTTTACACAGTAGCTGTCCGGGGGTAAAAACTGTATGCCGTGCACTCTGGGGGCCAAAGGACCTAAAGGTCATAACAGTTTGTCAGTGACACCATTTCACTCTTCCCCCTTTCTGATGGTCTGCCACTGTCTATTTGTCACTCTAAAATGACAACATAGCTGCATCATCCTTTTTTTTTTTTTTTTTGTCCCGCAGCAGTGCCACCATGCTTCCCCACCTCCACAGCAGCAAAGAGGGAATAGATGCTGTCACATTGAAACAAACAAAACCAGAATTTTTTTTTTAAATAAATGAACCTGCCAAAAGTACAGTCAAAACTGTTCAGTTCCAGTAAAGCAAGTCATAAATCCATTACCACATGAAACAAATAGAGTCTTCTGTAAATGGTTTGGAACATTGCTAATGGGTAAACGCCAAATGGGAATCCTGGTAAAAATGGCCTTTGGGGAGCCTGGGAAAATCTGCTTCAGTGAAGTGGCCGGCTCCTGGCCAAAAAAAAAAACCCTGTGCAAAGGGCTGGGAGGGCAGACTATACACACAAACACACACACACACACACACATGCACACAGTAGTACAGCAAGGGGACTTTTTTAAAGGGAAACATTATCACAATTTCAAAAGGGTTAAAAACAATAAAAATCAGTTCCCAGTGGCTTGTTGTATTTTTTAAAGTTTTTTTCAAAATGTTACCGGTCCCGGAATATCCCTAAATAAAGCTTTAAAGTGCCTTATTTTCGCTATCTTCGAAACCACTATCCATTTCTCTGTGACGCCATACAGGGCTGCCAATGTAAACAACATGGCGGTTACCACAGCAAGATATAGCGACATTAGCTCGGATTCAGACTCGGATTTCAGCGGTTTAAGCGATTCAACAGACTACGCATGCATTGATACGGATGGTCGGAGTATGGAGGCAGATGGCGAAAACGAAATTGAAGAAGAAATTGAAGCTATTGAGCGAATAGCTATTGACGCTATTCGGCCATAGCATGGGTGTACCTAATGAAGTGGCCCATAGCATGGCTGCCTTATTAGCATCGCCGGTAAAATGTGCGGACCAAACTATCAGGACTTTCGCATCTTGTGACACTGGAGCAACTTAAATCCGTCGATTGGTAAGTGTTTGCTTTGCATTAAATGTGGGTATCCAGTTTCAAATGTACATACAGCTAGCGTAAATAGCATGTTAGCATTGATTAGCGTAGCATATTAGCATCAATTAGCTTGCAGTCATGCTGCGACCAAATATGTCTTATTAGCACATAAGTCAACATCAACAAAACTCACCTTTGTGATTTTGTTGACTTTATCTTTGCAAATGCATCTGCAGGTTATCCATACATCTCTGTGTCATGTCTGCCTTAGCATCGCCAGTAAAATGTGCAGACACTCTGGCAAATTCAATAGGGGTCTGGCGGCAGATTTCTTGCCAGTGGTGCAACTTGAATCCCTCCCTGTTAGTGTTGTCACACCCTGCGACAACACACCGACGAGGCATGATGTCTCCAAGGTTCCAAAAAATGGTCAAAATAAAACGGAAAACAACAGAGCTGAGACCCGGTGTTTGTAATCTTTTGAAAATGAAAATGGCGTCTGTATTACCTCGGCGACGTCACGTTCTGACGTCATCGCTAAAAGAGCGATAAACAGAAAGGCGTTTAACTTGCCAAAATTCACCCATTTAGAGTTCGGAAATCGGTTAAAAAAATACATGGTCTTTTTTCTGCAAAATCAAGGTATATGTTGACGCTTGCATAGGTTTGGTGATAATGTTCCTCTTTAAATAAACTCCACGCAAGTTTAAATTCGTGAGCGGTATCTTGTAAAAATGTGTATGACATAATAACTCCACTGTAATGCAGTGGAGTCTGAACTACTGCTTCCTATGCTTCGCCACACACGGAAGCTCTCAGGGGATTTCACATGGCTCAACTTAAGTAAGTTTGGCTTTGATCAAAGTTTGGCTTTAGCTTGATTGGTCTGCTTGCTACAAATCAGGGGATCAGGGAGATGAGACCAGGGCCAGGGGGTCCTGGCAAAGACTCCTTCCCAAAGCTCCAGTGCAGCCTTCCAGCACCAGATTATTTTGGGCAATTAAGGTAATGAACTGAATAGCGCAACAGTGTATAATGAACCTTTTTAAAGCCATTCTCTGTGGAGTTTCATAGAATTTATCCGGCACAACTTCTTCTGTCACTCCCCTATGTGTAAGTGTATGTTATTTGCAGCAAAAGTAAATAACAACCATTATATTTTGTGAAATATAAAGAACACTATAGTCAGTTATTACAGGGAACCTATGATGATTTTAGTCCACATTTAAAAACATTTCCTTGTGGTCTAGATCAGGGGTTCTCAACCTTTTTTCAGTGATGTACCCCCTGAGATCATTTTTTAATTCAAGTACCCCCTAATCAAAACAAAACATTTTTGGTTGAAAAAAAGAGATAAAGAAGTAAAATACAGCACTATGTCATCAGTTTCTGATGTATTAAATTGTATAACAGTGCAAAATATTGCTCATTTGTAGTGGTCTTTCTTGAACTATTTGGAAAATAATATATAAAAATAACAAAAAACTTGTGGAAAAATAAACAAATTATTTAATTATAAATAAAGATTTCTAAACATAGAAGTAATCATCAACTTAAAGTGCCCCCTTTGGGGATTGTAATAGAGATCCATCTGGATTCATGAACTTAATTCTAAGCATTTCTTCACAAAAAACATCAATATTTATGGAACATGTCCCCAAAAAATCTAGCTGTCAACCCTGAATATTGCATTGTTGCAGTTCTTTTCACAGTTTTTGAACTTAAATTCATATTTTGTTGAAGTATTTTTCAATAAATGTATTTATAAAGGATTTTTGAATTGTTGCTATTTTTAGAATATGTTTGAAAAATCTCACATACCCCTTGGCATACCTTCAAGTACGCCCAAGGGTACACATACCCCCATTTGAGAACCACTGGTCTAGAGAATATATATTGGATATGCTCCAGCGACCCCAAAAGGGACAAGCGGTAGAAAAATGGATGGATGGAGTTGTGGTGTAAATTTTGATCCACAGTCACATTTGTAACCCAGTCTTGGCCTCTGTCTGCAAGATGTCCGTTTGTGGAGGCGTTTCTAGATTGCAAATGAACCCACACCCCACTATCTCCAAAAGTATACATACTTATATTTGGAAAACGTGCACAATTTAAATGCATATATTTAAGAGGAATACACTTCTAAAACATTTTATAGATTCACCCGGTCACAACATTAGGTACAACTGCACACTTTCAGATCAAATTCAGAAATACATAAAAAAAAAAAAAACTGCTGTTTTTAGCAGCCTTCATGTCACATGCTAACATTTTCAGTTTTCTCATAGCCTGAAACTAAGAATAATTTATTTTTATTCATTTTTTTGTCCTGTCCAGCTTTTCGGGCAAATCATATTGTTGATGTAGTCAAATTTACTTTACAAAAGAAAAGTGTGGGATACTTCTCTTGTTGCCTTGTTTGTTTGAGACTTTATGAAATGGATTTATATTATTATTTGGTGCAGCCGGGCCGTAAGAGGAGGGGGATAGAAAGAGAAAAAAAAGGAAGACAGAGGGGTATAAGACAGAGAGACAACAACAACAGCAAACACAAGAATAACAATAACAACAACAATAGAACAACATCAGCAAATAGGATAAGTACAAATAAGATGGTAAAAGTGATAGCAAAGAAGCAGTTAGTGAAATAAATAATACAGAAATGAAAATGAACATTATAACATTACAAATGGAGCAATACAAATACCACAATAAATAGCACTATTGATGAAGAATAATAACAATAATTACCTCTATTATCAACAATACTTTTGTACAAATGCAACAATACATATACGTAACAATAACATGAAAAACAAAATAAAGCAGATAAATGGAGGGGAAGAAACAGAAGCAAATTATATTAACCTTGTAGATTGTTATAGTAGCAATAGCTTAAGCTTTGTCAGTGTGCCATGTGTTACCCAGTTTACCCTAGGGCAACAACGTTAATATATGTTTGATGAACCGTGATGATATGCATGAGTGTATGTATGTATATGTACTTGTATATGTACAGTATGTGTATTTGTATTTTTGTATGGTGAACATATATATATATACAGTATGTGTATATGTATATTTGTACATTGAACGTGCGTGTGGTTGTACGAACTTTGAATGTGTAGGTATGTACTGTTTTTGTGTATGTATGTGGGAGCGTAGGTACAAATGTGTGTATATATGAATAATTGTGTGAATGTGAGTATATATGTGTTTTTGTATGTACAATATATTTGACTCCCAGTGTGTGCGGGGGCCAGAGTACGACTAAGCGTTATTCTAAAATGTCCAAATAAGTTTGTCCACCTATACTGTGACGTCACGATGTAGCCAAACAACAAACCCCGAAAAAAGGGGCATCTCAAACTGCGTGCAAGCTCATGCCAAAATGCATGAACCTTAAAACATACTTGCCAACCCTCCTGAATTTTCCGGGAGACTCCCAAAATTCAGCGCCTCTTCCGAAAACCTCCCGGAAGAAATTTTCTCCCGAAAATCTCCCCACACGCCCCCTCCAGCTCCATGCGGACCTGAGCGGGGACAGCCTGTTTCCACGTCCGCTTTTCCACGATATAATCAACTTGCCTGCCCAATCACGTTACAACATCAACGGATTTTAATAAAAAACTGCACACACAAGGAGACGAAGCAGAAGAACGAGGAAGGTACAGCCATGGCGACGCCGTCTGTAATAGAGTGATTGTATGTTGTCTGTCGACATCTCCTGGTGAATGTTGGCTATAGCGTTATGGTGTTGCTTTTTGATTGGCCAACGATTTACGTGGTGTTGCGCACCTGACGGCAAGTGACTCTCGCCAGTACGCAAATGGCAGAACAAAGGTAACTCAAATAATGAAAGGTAAGTGTTGGGTTGTGTTTTTTTTAGTAACCAGCAAGCACAATACAGTTAGTAGAACAACTGTGTTTTTATTACTGTATATTTGATGGGTGCTGTCTGGAATTCAACTATTTATCTTATTTATATAGGTAATAAAATAAATGCATATAGCTAGAATTCACTGAAAGTCAAATATTTCATACATACATATATATATATATATATATATATATATATATATATATATATATATATATATATACTCCTCCCCTCTTAACCACGGCCCGCCCCAACCATGCCCCCCATCACCAACCCCCCACTTCCCGAAATCGGAGGTCTCAAGGTTGGCAAGTATGCCTTAAAAACTGATGCTTTGGAGTTTTTCATTGTAACATTTATAAGTCAGAAAAGACAAAAAATGATCATAGGTACACTTTAAGATCTGTATTTCCTCTGTTGAGCACCTATGTACACACTTATTTCATCACAGGTTTTGTTTTAGCTTCACTGATACATACAAGAACAGACCTCTGCATTCAAGTTCCCCCATTACACCACCATGCCACCGGTCCGCCTGCTCCCTTTTCATTTGAACACATTTTCTAACCCAAAATTTCACTTCAATTTCACCTCATCTCTCCATACTACATTAACCCCTGGCAATTGCCTTCCAAATGACCCCATTAAGCTGTAATTGCCTCAGCAGGCCTGCTCCCTCGCTTGTAATTCTGTGCAGCGAACCCACCAGACGTTCCCCCGGCATTGTTTCATGTTCTGGCTCCCATCATCCAGTTCAGTTCAGATGCTGACCCTCCCCCCAATCTTACCTCCATCTCTGTCATGGCCAGAACTGGGGGCCGCTCACCACTACTGGCAGCACTCACGGACCTTCAGCACCGTGCTCATCCCAGTGGGAAAGATGCAACCTTTTCAGACTACAATGGAACGTAGATTTACGAACGTAATTGTTCCTTGAACACGGTTCTTAAACAGAAAAGTTTGTTTCGTAAAACTAAATTGCCCATAAGAATCAACGTATACGTGAATACTTGGTTCAAGCCTCGACAAAAGTCCCTATTTTAGTAAAAAAAACGCTAACTTTGAAGCCACTATACAGTATATAAGGTTAAGAAGAGATTTATATGGGCCCATTCCTGGGTGGACCACGCGTGACAGAAAGGTTGGGGTTTAATCATTGTGCAATGCATTTTGCTGAAAATGATGGAAAGTGCCACTCTACATAGCAACAAATACTATGGTCAAAGTTGGTATTGCCACAAAACAAAGTTTAAGTTATTCAACACTCTACTGCTGACTTGATAGTGCACCCCTCACATGTATAAATATATATATATATATATATATATATATATATATATATATATATATATATATATATATGTCTTGATTGGATTATCCAGAGAATAGTGCTCGATACCGTGGTAGAGCGCAACATGTAGGTGTGGGAAAAAATCACAAGACTACTTCATCTCTACAGAACTGTTTCATGAGGGGTTCCCTCAATCATCCTGATGATTGAGGGAACCCCTCATGAAACAGTTCTGTAGAGATGAAGTAGTCTTGTGATTTTTTCCCACACCTATATATATATATATATATATATATATATATATATATATATATATATATATATATATATATATATATATATATATGTGTCCCGAATCTTTGGGTGTCCCACGATTCGATTCTAAATCGATTCTTTGGGTCCCGATTCGATTATATATCGATCTTTTCGATTCAACGCGATTCTCGATTCAAAAACGATATGTTTCCGATTCAAAACGATTCTGTATTCATTCAATACATAGGATTTCAGCAAGATCTACCCCAGTCTGCTGACATGCAAGCAGAGTAGTAGATTTTTTGTAAAAAGCTTTTATAATTGTAAAGGACAATGTTTTATCAACTGATTGCAATAATGTAAATTTGTTTTAACTATTAAACGAACCCAAAATATGACTTATTTTATCTTTGTGAAAATATTGGACACAGTGTGTTGTCAAGCTTATGAGATGCGATGCAAGTGTAAGCCACTGTGACACTATTGTTATTTTTTTATTTTTATAAATATCTAATGATAATGTCAGTGAGGGATTTTTAATCACTGCTATGCTGAAATTATAGCTAATATTGACACTGTTGTTGATAATATTCATTTTTGTTTCACTACTTTTGGTTTGTTTTCTGTCGTGTTTGTGTCTCCTCTCAATTGCTCTGTTTATTGAAGTTCTGAGTGTTGCTGGGTCAGGTTTGGTTTTGGAATTGGATTGCATTGTTATGGTATTGCTGTGTAGTGTTTTGTTGGATTAAAAATGAGAATCGATTCTGAATGGCACAACGTGAGAATCGCGATTCAAATTTGAATCGATTTTTTGAATGTACCTCGGTTTTTGTATGGCCCACTTTTCATATGATTCTGTTTTCAATGGAATTGTTCAATAAATAGTTGCCCTGTCCTTTATTTAATGTCTTTGTTATGGTAAGAAACAGAGAAAAAACAGACACATGCCTCTAGGTCAGTGGTTCTCAACCTTTTTACAGTGATGTACTCCCTGTGAAGATTTTTTTAATTCAAGTACCCCCTAATCAGAGCAAAGCATTTTTGGTTGGAAAAAAAAGAGATAAAGAAGTAAAATACAGCACTATGTCATCAGTTTCTGATTTATTAAATTCTATAACAGTGCAAAATATTGCTCATTTGTAGTGGTCTTTCTTGAACTATTTGGAAAAAAAGATAAAAATAACTAAAAACTTGTTTGAAAAATAAACAAGTGACTCAATTATGAATAAAGATTTCTACACATAGAAGTAATCATCAACTTAAAGTGCCCTCTTTGGGGATTGTAATAGGAATCAATCTGGTTTCATGAAAATTTTCTTCACAAAAAAAGAAATTTTTAACATCAATATTTATGGAACATGTCCACAAAAAATCTACAAGTCAACGATGAATATTGCATTGTTGTATTTTTTTTCACACTTTATGAAATTACATTCATATTTTCTTGAAGTAGTATTCAATAAATATAGTCATAAAGGATTTTTGAATTTTTGTTATTTTTAGAGTATTTTTTAAAAAACCTCACGTACCCCTTGGCATACCTTCAAGTACCCCCAGGGGTACGCGTACCCCCATTTGAGAACCACAGCTCTAGGTCACCGTTGGGTGAGTACGACCTGATGACTGTCGCCACCTCGCAACTCCCAGCAGAACTTTTGCTGTCCTCACTCGGGAGCTAATGTCAACACTACTCAACTTTTCGACAAAGGCCTCCATGGATAACTCGTGGACAAATGTGGGTCGGTGGAGAAATCAATTCTGACAGTGATGTATTGCAACTAGTTGCAGGTGTCAAAAACAAGATGTTCTCCCCAAACATTTTTGCACATGCAGTATACTGTATGCACACGTACAAATTTGCTTGCCCCCCTCGTATGTCATGGCTGTGTGTATGTGGATGTTCATGTTGCCTCCGAGCCATTACATGTGACACGGTATTGGGGGGGGGGGGGGACTAGGACTAACAATCCATTCAGTACTCCCCCCATTTCAAACAGCACATCCTCCAACAGATTGGTTAGCTCATAAAATCCCTCAGCTGACACATACACACACACACACACACACACACACAATTACACACATACACTTATATTCTTGTATTTGTTACCTTCTTGAGACTTCTGAATAATATCTACTTCTTTAGGTCCACCCTTTCTAGATATATAAAGATTTGTATTTACAACATTAATAATATATACGTACTATGCAAATATAGAAAAAAAAACTAAGCTTTTAGTTGTTGTTTTTTGTTAAATGTTTTGTTTGTAATTGTTTTTTAATCTTCATTATTTACTTCAAGTTATTACAGTATCATGCTCTATACATAATTTTTTTTTTTTTTTTTTTTTATTTTCTTACACACACTTGTTATTTCATATGTTGGCCAGAGGGGCAGCACTTTTAAAACCGAAACACAGTCAATTTGAAAAATCTCTCCTTTTTGGGACCACCTTAATTTTGATAGATTTTACCACCAAGGGTGAAAATGAGATCTCGTTTTTTTTGTTTTTAAGGCTGATGACAAACGAGTCACGGACCACAGATGGCCCCTGTGCTGCACTTTGGGCAACCCAGCTGTAGAAGTTACTGTAACTGTTAATGGACACTATAGTTTTAGTGCCTTAGTGTTTTTTGGGATTGGGGATTAATAGGGAAATCCTTCTTCAGTATTGTATTCTTATATATTGCTGCCTTTGCACCTGGCAATGTTTACTTTTGTGTATGCACATTAAATCAACAAAAAAATTCTGACTTTGGAGCAATGTTCACGGACTCTAGTATTTGACTCTCTATTAGATGCAATTGTTTTTCTGCACTGGGACCATGATTTCGGTCCTAACTTGTTCACCGGTCCTCATACGGAAGGTACTTTCCCTTGTTGATGTCGCAAGAAGGGTAGAAATACAAGAACACACACAAACACACATTATTGTATTTGTTACCTTCTTCAGACTTACAAAAAATGCCTACCTCTTGAGGACCACTTTTCTAGATATATAAAGAATAAAGATGTGTATTTGCAACATTAATAACATATACACACTATGCAAATATAAAAAAGGCAAGCTTATAGTTTTTTGGGGTTTTTTTTGTTTAATTTTTTGTTTGTAATTGTTTTTTTAAATTTCACCACCAGGGGTGAAAATGAGATCTCAATTTTTTTTTGTTTTTAAGGCCGATGACAAACGAGTCACGGACCACAGATGGCCCCTGTGCTGCACTTTGGGCAGCCCAGCTGTAGAAGTTCCTTCTTTAGTATTGTTTTCTCATATATTGCTGCCTTTGCACCTGTCAATGTTTACTTTTGTGTATGCACATTAAATCAACAAAAAAATCCTGACTTTGGAGCAATGTTCACGGACTCTAGTATTTGGCTCTCTATTAGATGCAATTGTTTTTCTACATTGGGACCATGATTTCGGTCCTAACTTGTTCACCGGTCGGCATACAGAAGGTACTTGAAATACAAGAACACACACACACTCTAAGTTGGACCTACAGCATCAGTTACCTTCTGTTCCATTTGTTTCTTAGGAGCGCTTCTTAGCAAACACAATGTCGACGATACAGAATTCGATCTCCCCTTTCACACCGCAGCTATTTACCCTGCCGTGAAAAATGAATTGCAAATGAATCCTAAAGCGCAAGCTGCACTATTTCTCCGCGAACACAAAAAAAAAAGCTTCAGAAATGCTTTAGATCATCGCGTTCTCCGGCTGCTTGTTTATTTAAATTCGCCCTTTTCCAAAGCAAATGTTCCCAGGAATCAAGGTGTTTTTGTTGCAAAGCTCTAACTGATCCAGGGGGATTTGCTTCCAACAGCCTGTCTCTCCCTCGCCTTTCAACACCAAACTGCGCGCTCCAATCAAAATGAACCACCAGGGACCCCCCATCTTCCCTCCCCCCCCTGAGCTACGCCTGCTCCGAGTGCTGTGATAGCAGCCTCCCCGCCATTGATCGTGGAGTTTAGCACGGCGCATGCATGCCACCGTTCGCGGAAAACAAAGACCTCGCTCCCTTTAATAGCGGCTCCCGCCATTAATGCGGCTAATGTCTTGTGTTTGCTTCTGCCCCGCAGAATGAATGAAAAGAAAAGCAGACGGCAATTAAAAAGGTTAATGAGGATCCAAGTCTAGTTACAACTCATCTTCCCCGCACAAATCTTTTTAACCTCATAAACAGGCGGATGCCGTTTGAGGCTAAGTATCGGCACGCCACAAGTGATAAGAACGCGCCTCGGTGTCCTCGTCGTCATAATTTCAGGCCGCCGATCTAATTGTGGCGGCTAAATTCAAAAAGGGGCAACCATTGATCCGACCCACGCAGACTAGGAGGACCTCATGAATTAGGAATGAGATAAATCTCCATTAACCCCACACAACCCAGCTTGTGGTCGACCACAACACACCGCAAAAATCAATTTTTTTTGTTTGTTATAATATTAAACATAACTCATTTTGGGATTGTATGAATACAACTCCTCAATGAATTTAATTGTGACGCGGAAGAAATTCTTCTATTTTTCCGTAAGCCTCTATAAAATTGCCATCATTTTTAATGAATTCTTAATTAAAATATATTACACCGCAGCTAATACCCATCTCTCTTGATATTGTAACGTAATCAATTCAGAACCATTTACATATCATTAATTAAAAGCTTTCCTCTCTCATCCTTAAAATCATAATGAGGGGCCGATTCCTCATTAGGAAGCTATAAGGGAGGAAATAACAATGCATTGGAGAATAGATGCTGCATCCTGAGGTGGCTCCTTTGTATCAAATATTTCCGGTGGAAAAAAAAGTATTTTGAATGAATTTCATTAAATGAAAACAATTTATACTGTTGAGATGCGTGACTCGGATCTTCGCATTTTATTGTTTATTTTTCCATCTTTGTTCTCATTCTCCGTTTGATCCATTTATTTACCGTTTAGTCCATCACCATGGTTACTTATTAGTTTCAGCTGTTACTCCCGGTTCCTGCACACCTGTTCTCTGCTAATGTGAATTAGTGAATTATATTTATATAGCGCTTTTTTTCTCTAGTGACTCAAAGCGCTTTACATAGTGAAACCCAATATCTAAGTTACATTCAAACCAGTGTGGGTGGCACTGGGAGCAGGTGGGTAAAGTGTCTTGCCCAAGGACACAACGGCAGTGACTAGGATGGCAGAAGCGGGAATCGAACCTGCAACCCTCAAGTTGCTGGCACGGCCACTCTACCAACCGAGCTAAACCGCCCTACCTTCCACCTTCACCTTCCCTTTATAAGCCAGCCTCTTCTGTTTATTCTTTGAATTAGAAGTGAGTTATATTTTATATAGCGCTTTTCTCGAGTGACTCAAAGCGCTTTACATAGTGAAACCCAATATCTAAGTTACATTTAAACCAGTGTGGGTGGCACTGGGAGTAGGTGGGTAAAGCGTCTTGCCCAAGGACACAACGGCAGTGACTAGGATGGCGGAAGCGGGAATCGAACCTGCAACCCTCGAGTTGCTGGCACGGCACGACTCTAGTTTGTTTTCACGCAACGTAACGTCAGGTATGCTTTTCTCGCTAGCTCATTAGCTCAACCACCTAGTCATCTTTAGCTCACATGCTTATCATTTTTGTTTTTAATTTTTATGCCTTCTTGCCAAGTCTTAGTTCTTTATATTTCCTAGCTTTCACGCTAGCGTCTTTTGTTTCCCTTTTTATTAGCTCCAGTGTGTTAGTTCAGAGCTCACCTTTTGTAAATAAATTTGTTAGATCCTACCTTTGTTGTGTTTTCATTTGACGCATCCGCGAGGAAATCGAACCCGGTACCACGATGCCGAACCAGCGTTACATATACGTCTATTAGGCTTCACAGTGTTGCGATCCGTGACTCGGATCTTCACATTTTATTGTTTATTTTTCCATCTTTGTTCTCATTCTCTCTTTGATCCGTTTATTTCCCGTTTAGTCCATCACCATGGTTACTTATTAGTTTCAGCTGTTACTCCCGGTTCCTGCACACCTGTTCTCTGCTAATCACCTTCCCTTTATAAGCCAGCCTCTTTTGTTTATTCTTTCTGGGACTCTAGTTTGTTTTCACGCCAGGTAACGTCAGGTATGCTTTTCTCGCAAGCCCATTAGCTCAGCCACCTAGTCATCTTTAGCTCACATGCTAATCATTTTTGTTTTTACTTTTTATGCCTTCATGCCAAGTCTTAGTTCTTTATATTTCCTAGCTTTCACGCTAGCGTCTTTTGTTTCCCTTTTTATTAGCTCCAGTGTTTTTCTTCAGAGCTCACCTTTTGTTAATAAATTTGTTAGATCCTACCTTTGTTGTGTTCTTCGTTTGACGCATCCGCAAGGGAATCGAACCCGGTACCACGATGCCGAACCGGCGTTACATATACTTCTATTGGGCTTCACAGTGACTCATCTGGGATTAGTTAAAGCATGTGTAATAAAATGTAGAACCCATGTTTAAACCCAAAAATATATATTTAAGCTTTGTAAATTATAAACTTGGCATTCATTTATAGTTAACATTCAAATATATATATATATATATATATTTGAATATATATATATTTGACGGATAAACAGTTTTTTATGAATATAGACAAACAATACACTTGACCTGTCCACTTGCATTGAAGCTAGGCAAACAAGTACCCAGGATCATTTATTATCCGCAAAACATGCACATATATTTCTATCTTGGACTCCCTTTTAAAGAAGAGTAATAATATCAAATTATGATGGCCATTGTTATGCAGAGGAGGGGGCCCATCCTGTTTTTTTTATCGCCCGTCTCTCACAGGTGTTTCGACATTACGTGTCAGGGCTGCATGTCTGGGGCTTCCACATGTCAGATAAAAATCACTGCGCTTGCTGTTACGGCAGCCTGACAGCAATTTATTTGAATGTTTTGTCACACCGCTGTTGGTGCAGTTTGTGTGGGCTGCTCGGCGGAAAGGCAACAGCTCGCAGTTCATGACAATCGTGCACGCACACACACACACGCTTGCACTCACGATTAGCAACACATCACAGGTGCACACTGCATTTTCTGCATGTGTGCGTGAAAACCTGTTTGCAGATGGAGTGTGTTGCTTCCTTTTTTTGACACCTGAAGAAGCGGGGTGACATTACTTCATTAACTCGAAAATAGACTTTGTCATTTACACTTGCATGATTAAATGCATTCTGTAAAAACACACATTCGAAAACAATTAATCAGATTAATAACACTTTTGCATTTTGATTAATTGCAATGACTTTGAGTACATTGCTTGCTTACATAATTTAAATCAACCCAAAAAATGTTGAGACAAATTTCTCTCTAAAAATGTCATACATTAAAATGTTTTAAAATTTTTACTGTAATGTACGTCATTTTGCTTTTTTTTTTTTTTTTGTTGAATTTTAAAGCAAAATTTACCACATTAACCACCAGGCAAGTTATTATTTGATTGGCTCCCATTAACGCTGTCAAAGTTAACACATTAACGCAGGGGGGGGGGGATAGGGTCCTTTTTTTATTAATGTATTTATTTATTTTTATTTTTTCCTTTGTCATGAAAGAGGGACGTTTTTGTCATGAAAAAGGGAGGTTTTTGTGGTTGGTGCACTAATCGTAAGTGTATATAATAAAACAAAAAAAACAAAAAACAAAATTTTTTTTCTTTTTTTTTTTTTTTTTTAAATAAAAATTAATAAAAAATTCTTCTGCCGCCCGGTACCAATCGGGCCACGTACTGGGCCGCGGGCCGGTGGTTGGGGACCACTGCATTAACGGATGTGAGTAGTCACGAAAAAAAAAATAATAATAATTTGGAATTTTTACAATTAATCACAGGCTTACAATAATGAAATTAATTTAAAAAATGTTTCAATATGTGGACAAAAATTCCATAATTTGGAAAATGTTAATGTCAGAATGTCATGCAGAAACCTATTTTTTTTTTACATGTTACGCCAGTGTTAAGATGAGTGAAGACACCCTGCATAGCGTACTCTGTCACCAATTTCACTTCAGTTTTTTTTGTTTAACTTTTACCAGGTTTTGAGCAAAAAATTACATAAATTCAAATAAAACATTTAAAAAATGTTCCTGTACGACATTATGACAACGCAATGTTGTCCAAATATCAGGGTATTTTTTTTTTCAAATTAATTTAAATAACCGTATTTTTCAGACTAGAAGCCATTACTTTTTTCCCCACACTTTGAACCCAGTGGCTTATAAAACGATGCAGCTAATGTATGGCTTTTTCTTCGCTAACGGCCGTAATGTTTTGAACTCAGAAAAATGTTTTCAATACCGACAGAGACACTGAAAACGTGTGTTATTCTTTGTGCTGTGGTGCCATTTTTTGGGACAAGTTTACTCACTGCATTTGCTTTATGGTTGAAAATGTACTACCTATTTGGTTCCTTAAACTCCAAGCATTCCTCCATAGCGTTTTTACTCGCAAGGATTCTTCAATCTATACTCCGAGCAACATTTGTAAGTTTTACAATATAACTCAAACAATTCATACTTATTAAACCATCCCATGTGTGATATCTGTAGAAATGTTTTCATGCATATGTGTACATTCTAACATAATGTAATCTAGGTAGCGTCGTTAGCAATAATATATATGCTAACACGTTTACCAGTGCCTGCTTTAGTATTATTACCTTACATTGGCATTATTTTTGTGTTGTTTCAGTGTCGTAAATTGACCAAAATGTCACAGCGGACTTATTGGGTCTGTTAAGCTGATTGGAGACTAGCCTCCCCAGCTAGTGGGTCCATGACGATGACTTCTGTTTTGTCTGATCAGCCGTTTAACTTCCATGTGACGGGCAGCTTTTGGAAACAATTAAGGTACAGTTAAAGTTAAAGTACTAATTTTACAGACACACTAGGTGTGGCAAAAGTATTCTCTACATTTGACCCATCACCCTTGATCATTCCCTGGGAGGTGAGGGGAGCAGTGAGCAGCGGCAGTGGCAGCGCCCGGGAATCATTTTTTGTGATTTAACCCCCAATTCCAACCCCCGATGCTGTTAGCATCAGGGGTTTGAGTTAGAACTCACAACCTACCGATTAAGGTATGTAAATAAACATTTACATATTTCTTTTTTATAGTCTGGTGTGGCTAATATGTAAATATATATAGTATTTATTTTTTCCAAAGTCTAGTGGGTGCCGCTTGAGACCCTGTGTGCCGTATGGCTTGGAAAATTTGGTAATAACCTGTTATTAATCATCATTCATTCAAAATCGAAAGTGTAATTACCGTATTTCCTTGAATTGCCGGAGGGCATATAGTATGCGCCTGCCTTGAATTACCGCCGGGTCAAACTCGTGACGTCACGAGTGACACTTCCCCTGTCATCGTTTTCAAAATGGAGGAGGCTGATTTCAATACCGGTGATTTTAAATCGCATAAAGGGAAGAAGATTAAGAGCTATTCAGTAGGATTTAAGGTCCCAGCTTACATCACACTCAAATTTTTACTGCATGCCTTTGGTAAGTGCCAGAGTGAGAAGAGGTTTTAACATAATTAGTGCATGCTTACTTTTACCGCATGCCTTTGGTAAGCGCAGGAGTGAGAAGAGGTTTTAAATTAATTAGCGCCCCGGCGGCAATTCAAGGAAATACGGTAATCTGATTTAAAAAATGCGTCTAATTGTCGCGATTAAGGTGATATTTTTTGAGGGGGTTGGGGAGAATTAATTGCACAAAGGGAAGAAGATTAAGAGCTATTCAGTAGGATTTAAGGTCCCAGCTTACATCACACTCAAATTTTTACTGCATGCCTTTGGTAAGTGCCGGAGTGAAAAGAGGTTTTAACATAATTAGCGCATGCTTACTTTTACCGCATGCCTTTGGTAAGCGCAAGAGTGTGAAGAGGTTTTAAATTAATTAGCGCCCCGGCGGCAATTCAAGGAAATACGGTAATCTGATTTAAAAAATGCATCTAATTGTCGCGATTAAGGTGATATTTTTTTAATGGTTGGGGGGAATTAATCGCACGTGTCAGCATATGCACTTTGACAGGAACCAATCAACAAATGTGATCAAATGAAACAAAGACCTTTTCCGCGGTATGCAAATAACATTTTAATAACCCACCGTCTTAAAAAGGACATCGAATACAAAGCTCTATGCTTTTTCTTTTTTTTTTTTTTTGACATAGAATACTGAGTGAGTTAATGAAACCCCATCAAAGACAGGAACTCTATTTTTACACGGTGATAATTAAAGTACGACACAGTTATAATTTACCGCCGTGGCTTAATTGCATAGGAAAAGTTAAACGGGAGAGATCTGTGAAAAGAGATTAAAAATGTGAGTGAGTGAGTGAGTGAGTGAGTGAGTGAGTGAGTGAGTGAGTGAGTGAGTGACTGAGTGAGCGCTGTTGTACAAACAATAGGATTGTATCTTTTCACATCACGGAACGTATCAAAGATTAGGTAATGAAATATGCATCGTCCTATTTATTTATTTTTTTTTCCAGCAAGCAGGGCCCTTTGACAAATGGAGTACAATCCAAAATCTCCATAAATCACTATTAAGGACAAGTATATCATCACCAGCACATATATCTTCGCCAGCCTGACCTGTAGACTAATGAGAAAAGGCCCCGACTATCTTGTCTGATTAATTAATTCAAAATGTCGCCTGTTATTCAAATGTGAGGTTGGTGTTATTTGAATAACACTTGACAGCGACGCCGGAAGATATCATTTCTGCTTTGTGCAACATTACTGATGATAGCCGGTGGAAAAAAAAAGAAGAAGAAAAAGAAGAAGAAGAAGAAGCCCCCCCCCCCCTTCCTATTTGCTTGTTTTCTGCCTCACCTTCGCTTTCACAATCTTGCCAAGAAGTATTCCATTACTTCACCATCCCCACCCCCTCACAATTATGGTCCTTACCATTTTTTTTTTTTTGTGTCTCCTGTTTGTATATCCTCCCACCGCCAGCCCAGATCTGCAGGGCAGAGCTTTGGCTCTGTGAGAGACATGCTGGCAAAGAGGAAGGTCATGATTTTTACAACAGGAGCTCCCATTGCTGACAGCCTTTGCTGCCAAAGTGACACACTCTGTTTGGCTTTCCCACATTCATAGAGCGCACCAGTACTTGGTCTTTATCACAGACGTGCACGCAAAATGCCCACATGCACAAATACACATTAAGACTATGTCCACACTAAAAAAAAAAAAATCCCTGTCCACACACATAGCCTCATTTTTTTTTGTTTAAACATATTTGCAGGCTGTCGAGTGCATGCCAGTACAACAGGTGGCGCTATAAACCCTGACAGTCAGACCACTAACTAGCCAAGAAGAAAGTAATTTCTGGAAAAGACAGGAAAACTGCATCAAATCACGGAAAAAAAAGTTACTTTCCTACAAAGTTGATTGTAGCAATTGAAAAAATATATAAAATACCGTAGTTCCTTGAAATGCCGCCGGGGCGCTAATTAATTTAAAACCTCTTCTCACTCCTGCGCTTACCAAAGGCATGCGGTAAAAGTAAGCATGCACTAATTATTTTAAAACCCCTTCTCACTCCGGCACTTACCAAATGCATGCAGTAAAAAATTGAGTGTGATGTAAGCTTAGACCTTAAATCCTACTGAATAGCTCTTAATCCTCTTCCCTTCATGCGATTTCAAATTACCGGTATTGAAATCAGCCTCCTCCATTTTGAAAAGTATGACATGGGAAGTGTCACTCGTGACGTCACGAGTTTGACCAGGCGGTATAGTTATAGTTTCAGTTTCAAGTTTTATCCGTCACATGCGGAGTACACCACAGTGAAATGCTTGTTTCCATGCTCCTCAGATATTGCCTACAGTGGGATTCAAACACTAGTTGCAGGATCCAATACACTAAATACCAAAAATGCAAAAATTTGAATAGCTCTGATGCACAATAAGTTACGGTAATTATGCTTGAGGTATCAGTACAAGTAGAAATACGGTAGTCAAATACGGTACCAGTGCAAGATCAAATAGCATAACAGCGTATACAGAATAGAAAGCAACAAAAAACTGAACTATTGTTATGGAACAATTTGAAAAGTCCATGCGCTAATTGTTTTGCGAAGCGAGTTTGACCCGGCAGTAATTAAAGGCAGGCGCATACTGTATGCCCTGCGGCAATTCAAGGAAATAGGGTATACAATAATGTCTTGTGATCATGTTTTGTTTGGTTTTGTTCTGTTGGTTTTTGGACTCTTTGTGCACTCTTTTTTTTTTGTCACCATGACAACCATTAGTTTCACCTGTCATGTGTTCGGACTCACGCACCTGTCACTAATCATGTCTGTATTATTTAAGCTTGTAGTTGCCAGGCAGTCGGCCGGGCGTCACACTCAACACGCCGGTTATGACTATTCTCAATACTCTGATTTTGCTGTTCAGGCCCTGCCAAGCAAGTTTTGTTTCTTGTCCATAGTTTCTGCACATGTGTAAGTTTTGTTTTCAAGCCACAGTGAGTTTTGTTTTAGTTCATGTTTCATGTCCTCAGTTTTGCCTCCGCTGTGAGCGCCTTTTGTTTGGTACTTTTTGAGTAAGAAATTAAATATGAATTTACTTTCACGCCACGACCGGTCCAGTTCCTTTGCATTCAGGGAAAACAAACCACACCATAGTCCTCGTTACTACAAATAACGCTCATTTTATGCATAATAACGCCAACTTTTAAGTGAATGTTGATTTTGCATCTTTTTGGAAGTAAAACACAAAATATATAGTAAGACATTTAATTTTTAATATTATTGGAAACAGTCCTTTTCACCACTCTAAAATATCCTAATGTATCATTTACTATAATTTAGTGCAACACGTAGTATAATATAATATAACATGTAATGGGGTGGCATAGCTTGGTTGGTAGGGCGGCCGTGCCAGCGACTTGGGGGTTCCAGGTTCGATCCCCGCTTCACCCACCTGCTCGCAGTGCCACCCACACTGGTTTAAATGTAACTTAGATATTGGGTTTCACTATGTAAAGCGCTTTGAGTCACTAGAGAAAAGTGCTATATAAATGTAATTCACTTCAATAATATAATCTAATGTAAAATATATTACAATATAATGCAACATTTAGTATAAGTTAGAGTCCCATGGAGTATAATGTAATATATATATATATATATATATATATATATATATATATATATATATATATATATACAGTATATATATATATATATATATATATATATACAGTATATATATATCCATCCATCCATTTTCTACCACTTATTCCATTTGGGGATCGCAAAGGGCGCTGGCGCCTACCTCAGCTACAATCAGGCGGAAGGCGGCGTACACCCTGGACAAATCGCCATCTCATTGCAGATATATATATATATATATATATATATATATATATATATATATATATATATATATATATATATATATATATATATATATGATATCACGTCATCGATTGGAAAATGCAATTTTAGACAATGTGATTTGCCTGAGCGGCTAGGAGACTCTGAGAGTAACAAGCAACAAGCGTTAGAAAATGGATTAGAAAGGACAGATTTTCAAAAAATAAAAAATAAAAATTAATTTAAATTGGGACTTCTATCTGTGTTGGCCCTGCAATGAGGTGGCGACTTGTCCGGGGTGCTCCCCGCCTTCCGCCCGATTGTAGCTGAGCTAGGCATCAGCGCCCCCTGCGACCCCAAAGGGAATAAGCGGTGAAAAATGGATGGATGAATGGATGGACTTCCCGCGGGACAGATCTCGAACGCTGGTGGGCTGTAGTTTGGGGACCCCTGATCTAGAAAGTTTCGATTCAGGGAAACGTGGTGCATACAAACTTAAGGGGCAAAAAAACAAAAAACACGATAATAGGGTTTGCAAATTCTTCTAAAAGGTTTACAAACTAAATTTAAAAAAAAAAAATACCTGTTTCAAACATAGAGCGTTTGTGCGGACATGGCCTTAATAATAGCTTCAAAGTTGGAAAGAAGTTGGAAAACGTATTCTTATCTGGATAAAACAAAAAAGTGCATGAAGGGGGGTGGGAATAAAAAAAAAGAAGCAGACTAAGAATGTGCGTGCGAGGGCCTGAGGGCAGTGCGAACCCTTCTATCGCTTCCCTCATCAAGCATGGATTCTAATCAGGGCTTGGGAGATATAAGACGCTCAGTCATTAAATAAATTAACTCTGCCACTCCATGCTCTCCTTCAGCACCCGGGAGAGGATTGTCGTGCTCTGCATACTCACATAGGCATCTCCAGGCATCACACACTTCACCTTCACACTACGGACTATCAGGCCTGCCAACACACACACACACACACACACACACATAATTTAGCATCTAATGTTGAATATTTAGAGAGGAACCACACCGCCTGCCCCTCGACAACTGATTCCCTTTGCATGCAAACCTTTTACTTAATTGCATTAAGAGAGCAAAAAACAAGCCTGGGGATGGAGGCATCGGTCCTTTCCTGCAAGTGTAAGACTCCATGAGTGAACACCACCATCAAGAAGGTTCTTTCATCAAGCAAATGCAGCCGTGACGAGGACGAGAGCTGGCTTGTCGGCGTGCTATAGGCGGTCAAAGCTGACAACCGCCTCCGCGCAACACCTGCACTACAATGGATCAATAAAGGAGGTGACTCATTCACTGTTTAACTCATATCCTTGCACCCACATCATCTTCCGGAGGGCTGTGATGTAAAAGTGCACGCTTAATGCACATCAATCAAAGCTGAGCGAGAAGACGCCAGCGTGAGGTGCACGCACCAAGTCAGTGGTTGTCCAAACTCAGCATTTGACTTTTCAACTGCATTTTTGCAGAGACGAACGCCTTTAGAAATCCCTTGAATTGCAAATTTGTATCATTTTAAAGGCCTACTGAAATGAGATTTTCTTATTCAAACGGGGATAGCAGGTCCATTCTACGTGTTGTATTTGATCATTTCGCGATATTGCCGTATTTTTGCTGAAAAGATTTAGTAGAGGACATCGACAATAAAGTCGCTAATAAAAAGAAGCCTTGCCTGTACCGGAAGTCGCAGACGATGACGTCACCCGTGTGAGGGCTCCTCACATCCTCACATTGATTATAAAGGGAGCCTCCAACAAAAAGAGCTATTTGGACCGAGAAAACGACAATTTCCCCATTAATTTGAGCGAGGATGAAAGATTCGTGGCTGAGGATATTGATAGTGAAGGACTGGAAAAAGTTTTTAAATAAATAAAGTTAAAAAAAAAAAAGGCGAGATTATTGTGAGCGATTCAGATGTTTTTAGACACATTTACTGGGATAATTCTGGAAGATCCCTTATCTTCTTATTGTTTTAATAGTGTTTTAGTAAGATTTTAAAGATTGTAAAGACATACCTCAAGGTTGGATGGCCAAGCTCACTTTTCCGTTTTCCCCACGGAAAGGGCAACCAAGTGTGCACGGATTATTATTCAAAATTTCCAGTTTGTATGTTTTTTCGTTTGTTTATTATCCAAGCAAGAGAACAGCAGCAGTAGGTTGTTATTATTTGGTGGCTGGTTCTTAGTTGGTTAGTTAGTTTTGGTCAATCAGTTAGTTAGGTAATAAATCAAGTTGAGCCTGAGTACAGACTATATGAACTGCTACGCCATTTAACATTCCTAACGCCGATCAGCTGGGCTAACGGTACACGCCTCTCTTAAAGAGACACTTCGGTTTTAGACTGCTGATCCTCAACTCAGTTTTACTTAAACTTAGCATCCGATCTAAACACATAAACAAACCCACAAACACAACACTCACAGCTGCCTTTTTTAACACCACAGCTCTTGCAGGACGACGAATAATCCATTGATGTCTCCGGTAAGATATGTGTCACAATTTCCCCATCCAAAAACATGTTCGCTTGACCGCTCCGCTTCACAACAAACAAAGAAACACCGGCTGTTAGGGCTGGGCGTATCGATACCAAGTATCGATAGTATCGATAGTATCGATACTTGGTGAGTATCGGTATTGTATCGATACTGGCCTGATGGTATCGATACTTCACCAAATTAAGTGAATCACTCCGATTTAAAAAAAAATGTGAGCACAGCGCAGCACTCCTCACCACTCCACCCTCCTCCCTAGTGATGGGTCGCGAACGAGGTTTAAAAACACTTTAAAAATTCATCTTCAACCCAAAATAAAATAAAATAAATACAATTAACATGACGCTTGGTGCGTTCGCGCACACACATCAGTATAATTCTCTCCGAGGTTCACTCGGACACGCACACGCACACGCGCGCGCTTCCAGTGCGACATTTGTCAACTGTAAAGTATTTTATTGCACTAAAATAACGATAAGAATTTCTCAGTTCTTTTGTTTTGTGTTCATTTTGACAACTGTTTATTAACTAGTGTTTTCTTTTTTACTTAAGTTCTTGTGTGTTGTGAGGCGACTAGCCAAGTTCAGTATTTGTTTTCACCTTATTTACAGTACTTACTTTATTGTAATTGATATTATTACTTTTTTATTTGAATTTCTCAGTTCTTTTGTTTGGTGTTCATGTTTACAACTTTGTTCAATAACTAGAGTTTTGTTATTTACCTTAAGTGTTTGTGTGTTTTGAGGCGACAAGCCAGGTTCAGTAGTTGTTTGCACTTTTTTGCATTACTTTATTGCTATTGATATTACTGTTGTAATAAATATTTAATTTTTTGACTTAAATCGTTGTCCTGTGTTCTATTATTATCATAATCAATTAATAAAGGTAACAGTACAAATTTGTTTTTCAAAAGTATCGATACCCCGAAGTCCCCCCCCCCCTCCATCAGATGACGACACTTCCGGTATCGGTATCGGCGATACTGGCCGGTATCAGATCGGATCGGTATCGATACCCAAATTTGCGATATTGCCCACCCCTACCGGCTGTGTCTCGGTGCTAAAGACAGCTGCAATACACCGCTTTCCACCCACAGCATTCTTCTTTATAGTCTCTGTTATTAAATGAAAAAATTGCAAAAGATTCAGCAACACAGATGTCCAAAATACTGTGTAATTACGCCATGAACAGAGACGACTTTTAGCCGTGTTTGGTGCAGCGCTAATATTTTCTTACAGTCCGTGACGTCACGCCTACGTGTCATCATTCCGCGACGTTTTCAACAAGAAACTCGCGGGAAATTTAAAATTGCAATTTAGTCAACTAAAAAGGCCGTATTGGCATGTGTTGCCATGTTAATATTTCATCATTGATATATAAACTATCAGACTGCGTGGTGGGTAGTAGTGGGTTTCAGTAGTTTAATCCACCATTACTTAGTGAGGAAAGACCCGAGAGGAGTGGTTGTGGGGGGGTGGTTTACGCATTAGAGAAAGTAAGAAATGAACAGAAGGGTCTAGGGATCTCTCTTGCAGACACAATTAAATATTCATGTGTCTCCTCCTAGGACACAACAGATACAGATCATTATCACGGCAACAGCACACCACCATTTTGTTCACACACTTGGCTCTGCCTCAATGGGTGTCTGTCATCGCAGTCGACGAGGGGGTCCAATTTTGAAATTAGAAGCGATTCCTCGCAAAATCCTGCCAAATAGGATTCCTAAATCGCGGTTTTGATTTGTTTGAGTCTCACAAAACTTCGGGCATGGGGCTGGGGCCAAAGAAAAATCCACCACGTGGTGCAGATTTGAAACTTTTTTAACAGCGCAATAAGGCATTGGTTCAACATTTCCTTGTGTTCTGTGAATAATGCATGAATGCTAATGACTGAATGCGGACGTACTGTATGCATGATTCGGGTATCTATCTGTGTGTGGGGGGCTACAATTTGGTGGAGATCCAAATTAGGATTGTTTGGTCTTGGCATGCTCTGCACTCTCCCGCGTGCCAGCATACCATATTATCACTTTAAATCATCTTGCATAATGTTATGAAAAACGCTGTCAGTGTGATATGGAGGACATTTAATTGTCTCAATCCTAATTACGAGCGCCTACGGGTGTACGCGTGGACGCGCTTTTGTGCCAGGTTAGGTGCGTCTATGTACTCTGGGTGACCTCCACTTTAAGGCCTACTGAAATGAGATTTTCTTACTTTAAACGGGAATAGCAGGTCCATTCTATGTGTCATACTTGATCATTTCATGATATTGACATATTTTTGCTGAAAGGATTTAGTAGAGAACATCCACGATAAAGTTGGCAACTGTCGGTGTTAAAGGGAAACATTATCACCAGACCTATGTAAGCGTCAATATATACCTTGATGGTGCAGAAAAAAGACCATATATTTTTTTAACCGATTTCCGAACTCTAAATGGGAGAATTTTGCCGAATTAAACGCCTTACTGTTTATCGCTCTTTTTGCGATGACGTCACCGAGGTAATACATCCGCCATTTTCATTTCCTCAAACACATTGCAAACACCGGGTCTCAGCTCTGTTATTTTCTGTTTTTTCGACTATTTTTTGGAACCTTGGAGACATCATGCCTCGTCGGTGTGTTGTCGGAGGGTGTAACAACACTAACAAGGTGGGATTCAAGTTGCACCACTGGCCCGAAGATGCGAAAGTGGCAAGAAATCTGCCGCCAGACCCCCATTGAATGTGCTGAAGTGTCTGCACATTTTACCGGCGATGACAGACATGGCACAGAGATGTATGGATAACCTGCAGATGCATTTGCAACGATAAAGTCAACGAAATAACAAAGGTGAGTTTTGTTGTTGTTGACTTATGTGCTAATCAGACATATTTGGTCGTGGCGTGACTGCCAGCTAATCGATGCTAAAATGCTACGCTAATCGATGCTAACATGCTATTTACCGGCGATGACAGACATGGCACAGAGATGTATGGATAACCTGCAGATGCATTTGCAACGATAAAGTCAACGAAATCACAAAGGTGAGTTTTGTTCATGTTGACTGCCAGCTAATCGACGCTAACATGCTACGCTATTTGATGCTAACATGCTATTTACCGGCGGTGCTAAAACAGACATGGCACAGAGATGTATGGATAACCTGCAGATGCATTTGCAACGATATTACGTTTCCTTCCACCCACATTTAATGCAAAAAAAACACTTACCAATCGACGGATTTAAATTGCTCCAGTGTCACAAGATGCGAAAGTCCTGATCGTTTGGTCCGCACATTTTAACGGCGATGCTAACGCAGCTATTCGGCCATGCTATGGCTATGAATAGCATCAATAGCTATTCGCTCAATAGCTTCAGTTTCTTCTTCAATACTTTCATACTCCAACCATCTGTTTCAACACATGCGTAATCTGTTGATTCACTTAAGCCGCTGAGATCCGAGTCTGAATCCGAGCTAATGTCGCTATATCTTGCTGTGGTATTCGCCATTGTTTGTTTGTATTGGCAGCGCTGTATGACGTCACAGGAAAATGAACAGTGTCTTGGCAGAGAACGAAAAAAAGGCACTTTAAAGCTTTTGTTAGGGATATTCCGGGACCGGTAAAAATTTGAAAAAAAACTTCAAAAAATACAACAGCCACTGGGAACTGATTTTTATTGTTTTTAACCCTTTTGAAATTGTGATAATGTTCCCCTTTAAGAGAAAAGCCCTGCCTCTTCCGGAAGTCGCAGACAATGACGTCGCAAGTGTGGGGGCTCGTCACATATTCACATTGTTTCTAATGGGAGCCTCCAACAAAAAGTGCTATTCGGACCGAGAAAACGACAATTTCCCCATTAATTTGAGCGAGGATGAAAGAGTCGTGTTTGAGGATATTGATAGCGACGGACTAGAAAAAAACAAAAAAACAACGCGATTGCATTGGGACGGATTCCGATGTTTTTAAGCACATTTACTGGGATAATTCTGGGAAATCCCTAATCTTTCTATTGTGTTGCTAGTAGAGATGCGCGGTTTGCGGTCTCATCCGAGGAGTCTGCGGATAAACCGCGGCTCAGGCGGGTGACATGACGAAAAAAAATATTTTAATTAGATTCGGGCGGGTGGCGGTTGAATTATTCGGAAATATTTGATATACATGGTTCTGGGATCGGTATCCTTTACCATTCAAAGAGCCGTTTAGGACTCATGTCACAAAATGAAGAAGACAACAGGAGACGCAAACTTGTCAGTCCAGCAACATGTTATGTGTGGCTTCCACAAACTCATGCACACGACTGGAAGGCATACTGGGTGACACAGAGTACACTAATGGTTGTGATATAAACAATTTTAACACTCTTAGTAATATGCGCCACGCTGTGAAGCCACACCAAACAAGAATGACAAACACATTTCGGGAGAACATCCTCACAGTAACATAACATAAACGCAACACAACAAATACCCAGAATCCATTGCATCCATGACACTTCCTGACTATTTTATACACCCCGCTAGCAGCAATTTTCTCACCGAAACCTGCTGGTTGACATTTGGTCGTGATTCATGTTCGCGGGAATTTTAAACAAGGAATCACCTTGTGTTTGTGTGGCTAAAGGCTAAAGCTTCCCAACTCCATCTTTCTACTGGGACTTCTCCAATATTAAATGAACAAATTGCAAAAGATTCAGCGACACAGATGTCCAAAATACTGTTTAATTATGCCGTTAAAGCAGACGACTTTAAGCTGTGTGTGTGTGCAGCGCTCATACTTCCTAAGAACGCGTGTCGTTTTGCGTAGAAGTCATCATTACACGACGTTTTCAAGACGAAACTCCCAGGAAATTTAAAATTGCAATTTAGTAAACTAAAAAGGCCGTATTGGCATGTGTTGCAATGTTAATATTTCATCATTGATATATAAAGTATCAGACTGCGTGGTGGGTAGTAGTGGGTTTCAGTAGGTCTTTAATGCAAGAGAAAGCCTTCCCCTTTTTTTTTTTTTTTTTCCAAGCCTATCCAAGAGGAGGAAGAAGAGGACCAGCATTCCGCAGTTTGCCGTCATTAATCACAGCTTTCTGGGAGCAAGCGCATATTAATTTCTGTCATCCCAAACATCATTTGGTATTGTTAAGTCACGGCTTAGTGCTCGTTCACCAGCAGACGCCGGGTCCTTGCTGCCGGTTTGAGGGAAGACAGGGCCTGTGTGGCTGTGTTTTCAGAGCAAGAGGCCTTTATCCCCGGGGCTCTGACACCAATTAAGCCATTTCACCGAGAGACGAAAACAGGGCCCGCTGTTTCAGTGTAACATGAGCCAGCACCTAGCCTGCTGGCCCCTCGCCATCTTTCCATTACTTCAGACACAAAAATGCACTTCAAGGACTTAGAATAATAAAAAAAGATGGTATGCTCAGCCAATGGTCATACCTTACTGACAGCTGGCTAAATTACAAAGGCAGGAGAGTCAGTGTTTATGCAGTGATCAGCGGCTGGGGTCACCGCCGTCTCCCAGTGCAATAGTTAATTAAAGGCACTGTGCATGCATATTTTATTTCATAGACAACATCAAAACAATTTAATAGTGGTGTGCCTCAACTCATATAGAAAAAACGCTCAGTGTGCACTTCATTTTTCCCCACAGTTGCCTACTGGCAGGCAGCAGTGTGGAGCTTAACTCCAGGCTAACAGAATAATGCAAGGTTTGTTATGAATTAAATATTAGAGATCTTAACACAGCAGCCAATAAGAATTATTTGCCTTATTAAAGCGGCAGAAGACGCTGATTAAAATTTCATCGCATCGCCGTCTTTTTTTTTTTTCCTATTTCTGCCTTCAATACATCATTCCAATGTGGGAAACACTGAACGGTGGAAAGATGGGGAGAGGGTCTTCATCCGCTTGCTTGCAAATGAGAGAAATAACAACACAGATTTTTCTTTTTTTTTGGTTTCTCCT
This sequence comes from Nerophis ophidion, assembly GCF_033978795.1. NCBI lineage: Eukaryota > Metazoa > Chordata > Actinopteri > Syngnathiformes > Syngnathidae > Nerophis > Nerophis ophidion. Next base: position 63,694,185 of record NC_084617.1, on the reverse strand, counting down.
ACTTTGGAGAAACAACATTAGACAAGGGTGGTATATACCGTTTTCCGTTCGGGCTCCAGTACTCTGGAATGCCCTCCCGGTAACATTTCGAGATGCTACCTCAGTAGAAGCATTTAAGTCTCACCTTAAAACTCATTTGTATACTCCAGCCCAGGGGTGTCAAACTCAAATACAGAGTGGGCCAAAATTCTAAACTGAACAAAGCCGCGGGCCAAAGTTGAACAACTTAACCTTTTAATAGGGACCCAAACAAGTTTTGCATTGAATATTGAACAAGCAAGGCTTATATAACTTTATAGTGTCATGCAAAATCGAGTTTTGTTGGTAGCGGGGGTGTATATTGTAGCGTCCCGGAAGAGTTAGTGCTGCAAGGGGTTCTGGGTATTTGTTCTGTTGTGTTTATGTTGTGTTACGGTGCGGATGTTCTACCGAAATGTGTTTGTCATTCTTGTTTGGTGTGGGTTCACAGTGTGGTGTAACAGTGTTAACGTTGTTTATACTTTGGAGAAACAACATTAAACAAGGGTGGTATAGACCGTTTTCCGTTCGGGCTCCAGTACTCTGGAATGCCCTCACGGTAACATTTCGAGATGCTACCTCAGTAGAAGCATTTAAGTCTCACCTTAAAACTCATTTGTATACTCCAGCCCAGGGGTGTCAAACTCAAATACAGAGTGGGCCAAAATTCTAAACTGAACAAAGCCGCGGGCCAAAGTTGAACAACTTAACCTTTTAATAGGGACCCAAACAAGTTTTGCATTGAATATTGAACAAGCAAGGCTTATATAACTTTATAGTGTCATGCAAAATCGAGTTTTGTTGGTAGCGGGTGTGTATATTGTAGCGTCCCGGAAGAGTTAGTGCTGCAAGGGGTTCTGGGTATTTGTTCTGTTGTGTTTATGTTGTGTTACGGTGCGGATGTTCTACCGAAATGTGTTTGTCATTCTTGTTTGGTGTGGGTTCACAGTGTGGTGTAACAGTGTTAACGTTGTTTATACTTTGGAGAAACAACATTAGACAAGGGTGGTATAGAGCGTTTTCCGTTCGGGCTCCAGTACTCTGGAATGCCCTCCCGGTAACAGTTCGAGATGCTACCTCAGTAGAAGCATTTACGTCTCACCTTAAAACTCATTTATATACTCTAGCCCAGGGGTGTCAAACTCAAATACAGAGTGGGCCAAAATTCTAAACTGAACAAAGCCGCGGGCCAAAGTTGAACAACTTAACCTTTTAATAGGGACCCAAACAAGTTTTGCATTGAATATTGAACAATCAAGGCTTATATAACTTTATAGTGTCATGCAAAATCGAGTTTTGTTGGTAGCGGGGGTGTATATTGTAGCGTCCCGGAAGAGTTAGTGCTGCAAGGGGTTCTGGGTATTTGTTCTGTTGTGTTTATGTTTGTCATTCTTGTTTGGTGTGGGTTCACAGTGTGGTGTAACAGTGTTAACGTTGTTTATACGGCCACCCTCAGTGTGACCTGTATGGCTGTTGACCAAGTATGCATGCATTCACTTGTGTGTGTGTGTGTAGAAGCCGCATATATTACGTGACTGGGCCGGCACGCTGTTTGTATGGAGGAAAAGCGGACGTGACGACAGGTTGTAGAGGATGCTAAAAGCAGTACCTTTAAGGCACGCCACCAATATTGTTGTCCGGGTGGAAATTCGGGAGAATGGTTGCCCCGGGAGATTTTCGGGGGAGGCACTGAAATTCGTGATTCTCCTGGAAAAATCGGGAGGGTTGGCGAGTATGAGAATTAGCGTTCAATGCATTGATACTGCGGCACCGCCACTGTATAATACCGGCGGGCCAGCTGTAATGTTAATTTATTATTGCCTCAAGGGCCAAATGAAATTACACGGCGGGCTAAATCTGGCCCGCGGGCCAGAGTTTGACACCCATGCTCTAGCCTTAAAATAAACCTCCTTTTTAGACCAGTTGATCTGCCGCTTCTTTTCTTTTTCTCCTCTGTCCTCCCCTCCCTTGTGGAGGGGGTCCGGTCTGATGACCATGGATGAAGTACTGGCTGTCCAGAGTCGGGACCCAGGATGGACCGCTCGTCGGGACCCAGGATGGACCGCTAGCCTGTGTATCGGTTGGGGACATCTCTACGATGCTGATCCGCTTCCGCTTGGGATGGTTTCCTGTGGACGGGAATCTCGCTGCTGTCTTGGATCCACTTTGAACTGAACTCTCGAGGCTTTGTTGGAGTCACTATGGATTGAACTTTCACAGTATCATGTTAGACCCGCTCGACATCCATTGCTTTCGGTCCCCTAGAGGGGGGGGTTGCCCACATTTGAGGTCCTCTCCAAGGTTTCTCTTAGTCGTCATTGTCACTGGCGTCCCACGGGGGGGGGAGGGATTCTCCTTGCCCACTGGGTGTGAGTTTTTCTTGCCCTTATGTGGGTTCTTCCGAGAATGTCGTAGTCGTAGTGGTTTGTAGAGTCCTTTGAGACATTTGTGATTTAGGGCTATATAAACATTGATTGATTGATTGATTGATTGATGTACCGTATTTTTCGGAGTATAAGTCGCACTGGAGTATAAGTCGCACCGGCCGAAAATGCACAATAAAGAAGGAAAAAAACATATATAAGTCGCACTGGAGTAAAAGTCGCATTTTTGGGGAAATGTATTTGATAAAACCCAACACCAAGAATAGACATTTGAAAGGCAAATTAAAGGCCTACTGAAACCCACTACTACCGACCAGGCAGTCTGATAGATTATATATCAATGATGAAATATTAACATTACGGCCGCTTTAGTTTACTAAATTGCAATTTTAAATTTCCCGCCAAGTGTCCTGTTGAAAACGTCGCGGAATGATGACGCTAATGTTGACGCGTGCTTGTGACGCTATTGGTTGTAGCTGACATTTTATCCCAGCACTACTCACAGCTAAAAGTCGTCCGATTTAATCGCATGATTACACAGTATTCTGGACATCTGTGTTGCTGAATCTTTTGCAATTTGTTCAATTAATAATGGAGACTACAAAGAAGAATGCATCTGGGGGAAAGCGGTGTTTCTTTGTTTGTTATGAAGCTTTAATATGGAACAGAGCGGTCAAGCGAACATGTTTCTTTACCACATGTCAACCAGCAAGTTTCGGTGAGAAAATTGTGGTAATAAGTTGGCTCTTACCGTAAACATGAGCGGAGCTTGTGTCGTTCTTCCTGCAGCTGCGACTTTCTTGGCTCCTCCATGGCTTCACTCAGAGACACTGCCGGTCACCACACCCCTCCGACTTTCAAGTATGACTTTATAATCCCACTAAAAAACTAGTAACACAATAATCAGACAAGGGATTTTCCAGAATTATCCTAGTAAATGTGTCTAATAACATCTGATTCGCTCCCACTGCCCCCGTCTTTTTTTTTTGTAGTCCTTCGCTATTACTATCCTCATTCACAAATCTTTCATCATCGCTCAAATTAATCGTCACTTTCTCGGTCAGAATAGCTCGCGCTGCTGGTGTTCATGATTGTAATCAATGTGCAGATGTAAGGAGCTCTCACACCGGTGACGTCACGCGCACATCGACTTCTACTTCCGGTACAGGCAAGGCTTTTTATTAGCGACCAAAAGTTGTAAAATTTATCGTCGATGTTCTCTACTAAATCCTTTCAGCAAAAATATGGCAATATCGCGAAATTATCAAGTATGACACATAGAATGGACCTGCTATCCCCGTTTAAATAAGAAAATCTCATTTCAGTAGGCCTTTAAAATAAATAAAGAATAATGAACAACAGGCTGAATAAGTTATATGACGCATAAATAACCAACTGAGAATGTGCCTGGTATGTTAACGTAACATATTATGGTAAGAGTCATTCAAATAATTATAACATATAGAACATGCTATACGTTTACCAAACAATCTGTCACTCCTAATCGATAAATTCCATGAAATCTTCTACGTCTAGTCCCTTACGTGAATGAGCTTAATAATATTATTTGATATTTTACGGTAATGTGTTAATAATTTCACACATAAGTCGCTCCTGAGTATAAGTCGCACCCCTGGCCAAACTATGAAAAAAACTGCGACTTATAGTCCGAAAAATACGGTATTTTCACCTGAGTCTCAACCCGATAGCTCAGTTTCAGCTCATTTTATTACCTATTCTGTATTATATGTGTTTTATGTTGCACGATTGCACCAAGAACATGTCCTAGTTTGTGAACCCGTTCTCAAACAATGGCAATAAACAAAAAAAAAAAAAATATTCGGATCTGATTCTGAATGATTTCTATACATAGATGTATAAATTTAAGGCGCACACACAGCAGCAATACAGGCTTTTTAATTACTTAGAACAGTGGTTCTCAAATGGGGGTACACGTACCCCTGGGGGTATTTGAAGGCATGCCAAGGGGTATGTGAGATTTTTGCAAAAATAATCTAAAAATACTAAATTGGCACTAGTGTGTGAATGTGAGTGTGAATGTTGTCTGTTTGTCTGTGTTGGCCCTGTGATGAGGTGGCGACTTGTCCAGGGTGTACCCCGCCTTCCGCCCGATTGTAGCTGAGATAGGCGCCAGTGCCCCCCGCGACCCCAAAAGGGAATAAGCGGTAGAAAATGGATGGATGGATGGAATCTAAAAATAGCAACAATTCAAAAATCCTTTATAAATATATTTTAACAAAATATGAATGTAAGTTAATTAGCTGTGAAAAAAAATACAACAATGCAATATTCAGTGTTGACAGCTAGATATTTTTGTGGACATGTTCCATTAATTTTGATGTTAAAGATTTTTTTTTGTGAAGAAATGTTTAGAATTAAGTTCATATATCCAGATGGATCTCTATTACAATCCCCAAAGAGGGCACCATAAGTTGATGATTACTTCTTTGTGTAGAAATCTTTATTTATAATTGAGTTACTTGTTTATTTTTCAACAAGTTTTTAGTTATTTTTATATCTTTTTTTCCAAATAGTTCAAGAAAGACCACTACAAATGAGCAATATTTTGCACTGTTATACAATTTAATAAATCAGAAACTGATGACTTAGTGCTGAATTTACTTATTTATCAACCAAAAATGCTTTGCTCTGATTAGGGGGTACTTGAATTTAAAAAAAATGTTCACAGGGGGTACATCACTGAAAAAAGGTTGAGAACCGCTGACTTAGAAAATAAAACACCTAGCAACGCATGCTATTGTCGAGCGACAGCAATGGACAGCCAGACTCTTTTCAGCGTCCATGCACTCACAAATGATCGGTCATTTAGTTGTCCACATGTAATGTGTACAGAGTAAATGAACATGGTGGTGTCTATTGTCCCAGGAGGAAACACTAGAGCTAATGAAATAGGGACCTATAAATAGCAGAGTCATTACCGAGAGAGGACTTGCTTTGCCCCAGTCTTTCACTCGAGACCTCCTTGTACTAAAACATGCATGGTAGCTCGCCCGTCCAAAGACTTTGGGAGTTAGCACATTGATACTGCGAAAATATTTAAAAACAAATTCAAAACAGCAAGCTAATGGAACATTACGCGCTCTGCGGAAACATGAGTCATTTTTTTTCCTTTTGAGTTGAATAAACATGTTTTTGTTCCCCCTGTGTGGGAAGTTTTTTTAAGAAACCCATTTTTTAATGTATAATGGTATGTAGTCGTAATGGGGGAAAAATGCAACCAAAAAATGTGTATTTCTTTTCAAGAAGCATCTGCAGTTTCAAAACGCTATTAGGGTCAAAATATATCAATTCTTCAAAGTGATCTATTTATACCTGGACTCTGATTTTGAACTTGGGTAACACTTTAGTATGGGGGACATCCATCCATCCATCCATTTTCTACCGCTTATTCCCTTTTGGGGTCGCGGGGGGCGCTGGCACCTATCTCAGCTACAATCGGGCGGAAGGCGGGGTACACCCTGGACAAGTCGCCATTCCATCGCAGGGCCAACACAGATAGACAGACAACATTCACACTCACATTCGACATATTCATCATTAATTAGTTGCTTATTAAAGTAACAGTAAAGAGTAAAATAAAGAAACTTAATTTGGAGTTATTTTTTATTATTATTATTATTGGAGTTATTTATAGGGGACGGCGTGGCTCGGTTGGCATAGTGGGCTTTCCAGCAACCTGAAGGTTCCTGGTTCGATCCCCACCGTCTATCAACTTCGTGACGACCCTGGTCTTGCTCAAGGAAGACCAGGGTTTCCCACACATTCATTTATTTGTGGCGGCCCGCCACGAAAAAATTACGGCCGCCACAAATAAAAATAAAAAAAGTAAAAAAAAATGTTTTTAAATATATATATATATATATATATATATATATATATATGTATATGTATATATATATATATATATATATATATATATATAATTTTATTTTTTTTTCTTTCGGCTTTTGACTCGCTCGACCGCTCATAAAAGCAATGGGACTCTGTCTGTGAATGGAGCTTGTAGTTACATATTATATAAATATATTAATATTATATAAATATGTATATAAATATGTACATAAAGGGTTGTGATTATCTTCCAACTCCGCAATCTTCTTGGTCATCGCCGCGGCCCCCCAAACTCCCACCAAACCCCCCTTAACCCCACCTCACCGCCGCCCGACCACACCACCACAAATAGATGCCTGACCTGTGGGAAACACTGAAGACACTCCACCCTTGCTCCTGATGGGCCGTGGTTAGGGCCTTGCATGGCAGCTCCCGCCATCAGCGTGTGAATGTGTGTGTGAATGGGTGAATGTGGAAATAGTGTCAAAGCGCTTTGTGTACCTTGAAGGCAGAAAAGCGCTATACAAGTATAACCCATTCACCATTTATTTGGACACTAGGGGAACATTTTAAAGGTTAGGGTTAGGATTAGGGTTTGGATTAGGGTTAGGGTTGGGGTTGGAGTTAGGGTTAGGATTAGGGTTAATAATAAACAATAATTTGGAGGTTATTGAGGGAAGACTCTTAGTAAATGGCTTACTGGTTGTATAATAAGGCCATGCATAACAATGCATTAATAATAACTTAATAATGACTAATTAAAAGTCAATGTGTTACTAAGTTGCATGTTAATAAGCAACTAATTAATGGTAAATATGCGTTCCCCATACTAAAGTGTTACCTGAGCTTGAACTTGAAGTTTGTAGTATCACTAGTTCCAGCGACAGAGAGCAAGTGGAGACTACGGAGCAGCCCCACGCCGACTCGTTTCAATCAATCCTGCCTTTTTGCATCCCAAGCAGCCTCTGCTGGCTGCCAACGCCTGAAGATAACTATTTCACCACCTCTGTCATGCCTAATTAACAACTCCGACAGTACAATACAGAAATTTCACAATTAACCTACTAAAATATTGTTGGAGGATGCTAATTGTTATGCCGGTTGCCATAAAGACTCATTTGCATAACGTATGTGCAAAAAAAAAAAAAAAAACAATTATGAGCTGTTGCTCGCGCAGGAGCCCCGCGGAAAACGCTTCCAGCGACAGAGAAGGAGGGCAAGAGAGAGAGAGGGAGGAAGAGAGAAAAGATGGCTGCAGATGGTGAGACACCACTGGATCATTGTGCAAAAGGCAGATAGCAGCAGTGCAAAGGCATCTATATATACACAACACAAAAGCATTGAGCCTCCCAAATGAAACTGATGTATTCTTTGTTTTGTTATATTCCCGGTGCCCTCTTTCTTTGCCTGGCTTGCTTTCATTTCCTTTTTTGGGGGGGGGAGGCTGATGGGGAATCAGAAGGTGTTTGGGAGCTTGCGTAGATAATAGCCATATCTCCCCGTGTCCACATAGAGGGGGGAAGCACATGCGGCCCCGGCTATTGAAGACGGTCCGGAACCCAGCTGTGTGTGAGCCATCGGGCACAACACTATCTAGTCACTGCAGCCGCATCACCGGGGCTCCCGGACAAAAAAAAAAAAAAGCAGCCAAAGTCAATTGTCTTTGCCGCTGAATAGCTTGCTGTTCTCTCCTGTGAGGGCACTGGAGCTTTTTTCAACAGCAGCCAAAAAAAAAAACCCACAAAAGCAGAAGGAACGTCACATCGCTTTGCTACGTGGTTTTAAGCACAGAAATGGATGCAAATAATGAAAAAAATAACAATAGCCCATTTGATTGGAATAAGCAGCCTCATTAAGTGTCAGGTAACATTGCAATGAGTGTTCCCGGCAGATTTCAAAAATGCTTATCTCCTTGCGCCTAACTCTATTTGCCGCAGGTAATGCTTTTAGTCCGCCTTGCTCGTGGTTAATTACCGCCTCATCCTGGCCTGTGTTTAGTTAACGCCGTCTCCCCTGCTCAGCATCACATACAGCATAGAGTCAATAAGCGTCCCTGAAAGCATCTTTTTGCAGAAAGCCATCCAAACTTGCGAATGCGGTCGTCACTTAACTCGCTGTCTGGCCGCCCTTTTGCGGATTGTTTTTGAAAGCGGCCGGGTCAAAGGTCAGCAAAACAACAAGTCAATACGCCAAGCCAAAAGCAGCGCGACCATGCGGCTGAGAGAGCTGTGGAGAGGACTAAAGCCCCTCAGTGGCGCTCCGTGATTTAGCCCTGTAATAGTTCTGTGTAATCTCTTTCTATTGATTAAAGCTCACCTCAAAGAGGAGTCCTGCAAGACAACCTCTCTTTTCCTGGTCCGAAATACCATATGGAGGTAATCTTTCACCTTTGTTATTCTTGCCTCTCCCGCTGCTGCTGCTGCTGTGAGCCACTCGTCCAAGCATGAAAGCAAGACAGCAGGTTAAAATAAACCCAGCGAACAGAAATAACTGCAAAACTCATCTGAATGCTTAGGCAATTTTCCGTGAAAATATATATATATATATTTATATATATATATTGCATGCATCTGTATATGTATATTTATACGTATATATATATATATATATATATATATATATATATATATATATGTATACAATATATTAAGTTAAAAAGTTAAAGTACCAATGATTGTCACACACACACTCTTGGTGTGACGAAATTATTCTCTGCATTTGACACATATATATGTATGTATGTATGTATATATATATATATATATATATATATATATATATATATATATATATATATATATATATATATATATATATATATATATATATATATATATATATACACACATAATATACACACATATCCATCCATCCATTTTCTACTGCTTGTCCATTTCAGGGTCTATATATATATATATATATATATATATATATATATGTATGACATGAATGTGCCTTTTGTCCTAAAATTCAGAAAGGGATAGAAACTGACATTTTTGTCGGTACGGCACAAACCGTTGTACCGAAAGACAAAGAACGTTTCTGACGTGACTTTTATCTGAAAGCAAACCCAAAGAAAGTCTACATGCGGGTGGTCCTAAAAACACTCCATTTGGTGACAGGCAAATGACTTCATGCTGCTACAAAATCTCTCTCTTTTTTTTTTTTTTTTTTTTGCATTATGCTTGATTACCATATTAAAGTGAATGAATACTTCTAAGTCATTAGCCATGTAGAATAACACTGAAGCTCAAGAAAAACAGTTAGGCAAGAGTCTGGAAGTTTTAAAAGTTGTTTTTAGTACAGTGAAATTATTATTATTTTTAAAATTATATTAATAACACTTTGGAATTTTTATTAATTATAATTAATCACAGGTTATTACTTACTTGCTTAATCTAAATTATCTTTAAAAATATCCCAATATTTGGGCATGATTGCAAATTGTATCATCACAATGACATTCAGTAACATTGTTTTTGAAAAAGGCTTATATCTGCATGCACTACATTTATTTGCTCAAAACCTGGTAACAGTTTAATGTAAAGTCCAGTCAGACCGCATTTTTTAAATTAAATTTGCCAGCAAACACACCAGTTGGAGTCTCTTTAGTAACGTATGCATTGACCTGATCACTGACCGTAAAACAACCCTTACCACTTTTCAGGTTAAGGAGCATGCATGGTCAAAATCAATTGTATGGTTAATCTATGCATGTACATGATTAATGCAATATTTTTTTGTGAATTAACAGCCTTTCTTTATTAGGTCTCACTGTTGCGTAAATGCAGCTTTTAGAATGGTTTGCATTCAATGCAAAATATTATATTTCCACTAAATGAGTTCCTATAGCATTTGCTCTTATCCATTACATCCTGGGATCGCTTTCAGTTCCAACATTCCAGACCATATCCTATAGCTAACATACAGACCCCCGTGTGTCATGTGAGGGGACATGAAAAGGGCTACGGATTCCCTCTGAGCGATGCTACACGGACCAGTGAAAGGTGCACTGTGTGCTGCAAAAACAAGGCGGTCAACAAGGCCACCGCACCAGCTGAGTTCTGTCACTGACTCCCAACCACAGGTTACCCATGCACAAACACACTCATAACACCTGCACTTGTTTACATGCAAAAAACCCATGAATACAACACAAGCATCTATCATTTTTTCATCTGCAGCCTATTTTTGAGTTCCAGTTAAAACTGCTGTGCTTCCTTCGTGTAAGTGTTCATTAAAAAAATTCCAAGTGCGAGGCATTACATGAGTAGTAAATGTAAAAATATGTTTGAAAGTTAATATAAAAGTCATTTACAAGTATTTATTGCACAATTAAAGCTGCATCGCTTCTGCCTTTTTTTTCCTTTTGCTTTGTCTTAACAGCTTAGCGACACAAAGCATGAGCACCTTCAGCTCGACTATACTGTATTATACCGACCCTCTGTCTGCCTCTGTGGCCGCCACCTGAGTAGTGTGGGGGGGGGGGAGTTCATAAACTTTTATGATCTCCCCCGAGCCAATTTCCTCATAAACCGCACAAAGGTCACAAATCTGACAAGTTATCAGGTTGGCTAAAATGACTCCAAACTCACACCGTTGTTTGCTTCCAATGCTTCTGAGAAAATGCAGTTAAGTAAGACGCGATAGTTGATCATGTTTTTTGGCAAAAGCAGTGCAATTAGAGTAACCATGCAAAATGTAAGAATGTTTTTTTTCAATAAAAAAAGTGTGTCTGCTAAAAAAAAAATGCCAGATGAATTTTGAACTTTGTGAAAATTGTCCAGTGTAGCAGCTTTTAAAATTTGCTCAGAAGGAAAACAGTGTGAAAACTTGTGACAATATCTACTTCAGACATAATATATATATAAAAAAAGTTTATATTGCAGTATTCATGCATGACAATGTGTGCATGTTTTGCGATAATCTTGAAACTACCACAGAAAACTGCCGTGTGAATAGTAAAAAGTAACTTTGTCAACGTGGCAGCTTTTAACGCTCGCTTGGAAACAAAAACGCTGTGAAAAATCTTGTGACAACATCAATGTCGGATATTATAATAAATTATGTTTCCATTGAAATATGCATGAATGACAATGTGTGCATTAGTTGCTATAATTTTGGAAACTATAGATATCAGTTGTACCAGAATTAAAAAAAAACATAATTAAAGCACAATGCGGTGGTTACTTTATGTAGAAAAATTTAATCATAAAAAATACAATAGCTGTTTTCAAACATATTTTTGCACTGCTTAAGCTGTATGATTTAAAACTTGAAGCAAAATGATTTGCTTTTTTTTTTTTATCAAAGCAATTTGGGCTTAAATGATAGAGATACACCTACCCATTTTAATTGAATACAAAATACACATTATGCATAGAAAACGACTTCGGTGACACACGGTCGTATTTAACAGCGTGACTAATTAAACCGGTCATAGGTTGCCCGTGACCTGGACTGCAGTCATTCCTCTCAATGGGAGGCAAGACGAGAGTGTGTGTCTCTCTGTGTGTGTGTGTGTGTGTGTGTGTATATATACAATATGATCATAAGACTGGTTTTGAAACACAACAAACAAACTCTTACCTGTCTTTTCCTTGATTTCGCAGAGAACGCTGAAGAGTGCTGGTTTCATTCTGTGACAGTTGAGTCCATGTTTCCTGTTTCAGTATAAGACAAGATAACATATTGATATAAGTTCACTGATATGTCACTTTATGCATTATTAACTATAAACGACTCGCAGAAGTGTATGCATAAGGTAACAACAACAACACTTTATTTACACTGTTGGGCCAAACTATTATAGGACTAAATGCCTATAATATGATGCGTTCAATAAACTTCTGGAAATCACATATACACAAACTTTTTTTTTTTTGAACACATGGCTTAAAATATTGTCACATGTGCTGGAGGTTTTATGAGGCGCTAAATACACCTGATTGCCCATAAACGCACCCCCCCTCCAGCTCTGCTTTTTACGCATTAACTGACAATGACAATCTTGCAGGGAGTTACTAAATCATATAAAACAACCAACTTTGCTTGCGCCTCGTCCAGGCTTTGGTCGGTTATGGTCATAATTTGATGAAGAATGTCGCCAATGTCTTGCTTGCGTCCGTCTCCGTCCGTGCCGTCGTGTCCGTGTGGAGGCGGCAGGGCCATGCCCCCTTGCACCGAGTGGCCGGCCAGACTGACGCCGCCGATCGACTGCATGATGCGGGCTTGATCGTCCATCGGTGCCGCTAAAGAGTCCGCGCACTGGGCCACGCAAATTGAAAAACTCATATATACGAAACGGGCTGGAACAAGTGCCGGAGACAAGGGAGATGCAACGGCAGTGTGGTCCGAAACACACACGCTTTAAAAAAAAAAAATAGCAGCGGTGTTGACGCGTAAATGTGTCCAAATTACGCGCGGTCCAAAGTGTCAACACTGGAGACGGCGGTTGGAGAATATTGCATAAATATTACTATTTAATGCAGAACTTCTCTGTCAAAACTGCCGATAGTTGTCCATCTTATCCAGCACGAATCTCCACGTTATTGTGTCTTTTTTTTTTTTGTGTGTGTGTGGGATTTTGCTCCTTTGGGTGATCTCTCATATATTGGCGCTCCGGTGCATCGCTCACAAAAAATGTCCACAAAAATCGTCCCCGGCAGGCAAAAATATCCAACGCTGCAAATATTTAAAAAAAATTAAAAAATATATTTTGTCTTAAAAAAAACGGTAGTGTCCAATGTGTTATGATAGTAAAAAAAATGTGCAAAAAAAAGTTGAGATTTCTGCTTAAAAAAAAAAGAAGAAGAAGAAGATCGGGTTAGAAATGAATAAAGACGCGCCGGGGTTACAAAAGCGATGCTCCAAAAATAGAAATACAAAAAAAAAAAAAAAAAAAGTATCTCACCTATAGCTAGAATTTATGAGGTGCAGCCTGTGCGCCTGTGTGTGTTTTATGTTGTTTGATAGTGAGCGATTGACAGCGTGCCAATGCCACTCACTCAGTGCAGACGTGTCAGAGCGAGGCAACACGAGGGGGAGAGCAGCAGAAAAAAAAAAGAAAAAATACACGCGCAAAAAAAAAAAAAAGAAAAAAAAAGAGAAAATGCACGCCCCGCCCTGCAGAGGAGGAGTCTACGTTCCTGTCAAGCAGCGGGGAAATAATAATAATATAAAAAAAAAAAAAGCCCAAAAATGTTAGGCGCGCGTACTTCGGCTGCTGATATTGATGAAAGCGCGAGCGAATCTGCGGGAAGCCGTTCACGTGCGCGCGCAGCTATGTGCGCATCCCCGCGCGGTAATCAAGATTTACTCCTGCGGAGCCAGCCAGGAAAATGCATAATGAGACTTTTTTTTTTTTTTTTTTTTTTTAACGCAGTTTGATGTAGAGCAGCGGCGCGCTCTCCTGCTAAAGGCTTTTTTGGGGGGCTCCACACACTATGGGCGAGCGGCGGACATGTTTATATGATTGCCAAGTCAGGGGCCGGCTCCACCAATCCACGTCGAGGAAAGGACCGAGAGTGACGACGCGCGCGTCCTATTGCTTGGCGTGATGCGTGATGGTCCTAAACCCACCCACTCAATCCCTCCGTCTTCACGCCGCTGCCCCCTCCTTCCTGCACAAGAGGAGGGGGGGGGGAGGATGGCAACTTTTGATTGGTCGTTGCTAGGAGCGACATCCATTGCACAAAAGCAGGCGGCGCTGCTCGATGCTCCTCCGCAGTTGCCATGGCAGCAGACACGTTGTTGGGGCTGCAGGATGCAAAGGCAGCGATTACACTGTAAGACAGGGGTGTCAAACTCAAATACAGAGTGGGCCAGAATTTAAAACTGAACGAAGCCGCGGGCTGGAACAAATTAATCCTTTAATAGGGACCCAAACAAGTTTTGCATTGAATATTGACCAAGCAAGGCTTATATAACTTTATAGTGACATGCAAAATCGAGTTTTAAATAATAATAATGAAAAAATATCAATGGCATATCAAATAAAACAAAAATACAAATTGAATGCTTTTTTTCGGAGGTGGGTTTGGTGGTAGCGGGGGTGTATATTGTAGCGTCCCGGAAGAGTTAGTGATGCATTGTGTTAATGTTGTGTTACGGTGCAGATGTTCTCCCAAAATGTGTTTGTCATTCTTGTTTGCTGTGGGTTCACAGTGTGGCTTATATTTGTAACAGTGTTAGAGTTGTTTATACGGCCACCCTCAGTGTGACCTGTATGGCTGTTGACCAAGTATGCCCTGCATACACTTGTGTGTGTGTATGAGCCGCATATAGTATGTGAGTGGGCCGTGACGCTGTTTGTATAGAGCAGGGGTGTCAAACTCAAATACAGAGTGGGTCGAAATTTAAAACTGAACGAAGCCGCGGGCTTGAACAAATTAATCCTTTAATAGGGACCCAAACAAGTTTTGCATTGAACATTGGCCAAGCAAGGCTTATATAACTTTATAGTGACATGCAAAATCGAGTTTTAAATAATAATAATGAAAAAATATCAATGGCATATCAAATAAAATAAAAATACAAATTGAATGTCTCTTTTCGGAGGTGGGTTTGAGTTGGGTCGGGGTTTGGTGGTAGCCGGGGTGTATATTGTAGCGTCCCGGAAGAGTTAGTGATGCATTGTGTTAATGTTGTGTTACGGTGCGGATGTTCTCCCGAAATGTGTTCGTCATTCTTGTTTGCTGTGGGTTCACAGTGGGGCGTATATTTGTAACAGTGTTAAAGTTGTTTATACGGCCACCCTCAGTGTGAGCTGTATGGCCGTTGACCAAGTATGCCTTGCATACACTTGTGTGTATGTATGAGCCGCATATATTATGTGAGTGGGCCGTGACGCTGTTTGTATAGAGCAGGGGTGTCAAACTCAAATACAAAGTGGGTCGAAATTTAAAACTGAACGAAGCCGCGGGCTTGAACAAATTAATCCTGTAATAGGGACCCAAACAAGTTTTGCATTGAATATTGACCAAGCAAGGCTTATATAACTTTATGGTGACATGCAAAATCGAGTTTTAAATAATAATAATAAAAAAATATCAATGGCATATCAAATAAAATAAAAATACAAATTGAATGCCTCTTTTCGGCGGTGGGTTTGAGTTGGGTCGGGGTTTGGTGGTAGCGGGTATGTATATTGTAGCGTCCCGGAAGAGTTAGTGATGCAAGGGGTTCTGGGTATTTGTTTGGTTGCGTTTATGTTGTGTTACGGTGCGGATGTTCTCCCGAAATGTATTTGTCATTCTTGTTTGCTGTGGGTTCACAGTGTGGCGTATATTTGTAACAGTGTTAGAGTTGTTTATACGGCCACCCTCAGTGTGACCTGTATGGCTGTTGACCAAGTATGCATTGCATACACTTGTGTATGTGTATGAGCCGCTTATATTATGTGAGTGGGCCGTGACGCTGTTTGTATAGAGGAAAAGCGGACGTGGCGACATGTAGAGAACGCCAAAGGGAGTGCTTTTATGGCCCGCCCCCAATATTAGTGTCCAGGTGGAAATCGGGAGAAATTCGGGAGGGACACTGAACTTCGGGAGTCTCCCGGGAAAATCGGGAGGGTTGACGAGGATGAGTATTAGTGGTTAATGCGGCGTTACAGCGGCGGGCTAACTCTAATGTTAATTTGATATTGCCTCACGGGCCAAATGAAATTACACGGCGGGCCAAATTTGGCCCGCGGGCCAGAGTTTGACACCCATGGCCCACGGGAACAACACATTTGGTTGGGAGAGGGCAGGGGGGGGTCGTTGGTCAAAGTTCATTATCAATCCTACTTATTTCTTGTGCATTATCCTTTTTTCAAAACTTAATGTAAATCCCCACTCCAAAAAAAAAAAAAGTCCCTCCCTGGTTGAAGTCTTACAGCATGGGTGTCAAACTCTGGCCCGTGGGCCAAATTTGGCCCGCCGTGTAATTTCATTTGGCCCGTGAGGCAATATTAAATTAACATTAGAACCGGCCCGCCGCCGAAAAGAGGCATTCAATTTGTATTTTTATTTTATTTGATACGCCATTGTTATATTTTAATTATTATTATTTAAAACTCAATTTTGTATGACACTATAAAGTTATATAAGCCTTGCTTGTTCAATATTCAATGCAAAACTTGTTTGGGTCCCTATTAAAGGATTAAATTGTTCAACCTCGGCCCGCGGCCTCGTTCAGTTTTAAATTTTGGCCCACTCTGTATTTGAGTTTGACACCCCTGCCGTGGGTGCATCAGGGCCCGAGCACCCACCTGGGATTGATGGCAACTTTCAATCTTTGAAATTATTTTTGATTAATCAATCTTGTTGTTAAAGGCCTACTGAAACCCACTACTACCAACCACGCAGTCTGATAGTTTATATATCAATGATGAAGTCTTAAAGGGGAACATTGTCACAATTTCTGAAGGCTTAAAACCAATAAAAATCAGTTCCTAGTGGCTTATTTTATTTTTCAAAGTTTTTCTCACAATTTTACCCATCACGCAATATCCAGAAAAACGGCTTCAAAGTGCCTGATTTTAACCGTCGTTATATCCACCCGTCTATTGTCCTGTGACGTCACTGCGTGAAGCCACCAGAGACAAACACGGCGGATAGCACAGAAAGGTATAGCATAGTAGCTCGGATTCAGACTCGGATTTCAGCGGCGCAAGCGATTCAACAGATTATGCATGTATTGAAACGGATGGTTGGAGTGTGGAGGCAGGTAGCGAAAACGAAATTGAAGAAGAAACTGAAGCTATTGAGCCATATCACGACAGACAGCAGCACGGGAGGATGCGCGGACGAATTCGGCGATCGCCTTCTAACCAACGATTGGTATGTGTTTGTTTGGCATTAAATGTGGGTGGAGGGAAAGGCTGGATACAAATATAGCTACAAATGAGGCATAATGATGCAATATGTACATACAGCTAGCCTAAATAGCATGTTAGCATCGATTAGCTTGCATTCATGCCGTGACCAAATATGTCTGATTAGCACTCCACATTAGTCAATAACATCAACAAGACCTAGCTTTGTGATTTCGTTGACTTTATCGTTGGAAATGCAACTGCTTTGAGTGTCGCAGGATATCGAACATTCTTGCCATCTTTTTCGTAGCATAGCTGTCGTCGGTAAAGTGTGCAGAACAAACGAGGGACTTTCGCATCTTTTGACCATTGTTGCAACTTGAATCCGTCTCTGTTCGTGTTGTTACACCCTCCGACAACACACCGACGAGGCATGATGTCTCCAAGGTACCGGAAAACAGTCAAAAAACGGAAAATAACAGAGCTGATTTGACTTGGTGTGTGTAATGTGTTTGAGAAAATGGCGGATTGCTTCATGTTGTGACGTCACAGGTGAAAGAAAGGTCATTGCTCCGACAGCGAACAATTGAAAGGTGTTTCAATCGCCAAAGTCACCCTTTTAGAGTTCGGAAATCGGTTAAAAAACATATGGTCTTTATCCTGCGACATCAAGGTATATATTGACGCTTACATAGGTCTGGTGATAATGTTCCCCTTTAACATTGCAACACATGCCAATACGGCGGGGTTAGTTAATTAAATTGCAATTTTAAAATTTGCGCGAAGTGTCCTGCTGAAAACGTCAGTATGATGAAGCGTGCGCGTGACGTCTCGGATTGTAGCGGACATTTTTTTCCAGCCCGACCCGAGCTATAAGTAGTCTGCTTTAATCGCTTAATTACACAGTATTCTGGACATCTGTGTTGCTGAATCTTTTGCAATTTGTTCAATTAATAATGGAGACGTCAAAGAAAAAAGATGTAGGTGGGAAGCGGTGTATTGCAGCTGCCTTTGGGAACACAAAAACAGCCGGTGTTTCCTTGTTTACATTTCCGTAGGTGAAGCTTTAATATGGAACAGAGCGGTCATGCTTCCCGACCACATGTCAACCGGCAGGTTTCGGTGAGAAAATTGCGGTAATAAGTCGGCTCTTACCGTCGACATGAGCGGAGCTTGCGTCGTTCCTCGTGCACCTGTCAAAGAGGCAGCTGCGTGGCTTCCCTCAGAGACACTGGCGGTCACCACACCCGTGATTACACCGCTCTGACTTTCAGGTACGACAGTATAATCTCACTACAACACTAGTAACACGATAAGTAGATAACATGATAAGCAGATATCTACCATCCCCAGCATGCCCACAACACTCGTAACTTAGATCTAATAACAGGTAAACATCGTCTACTGGCTTGTACCGCTCACAGTGTTGTATGCAGAGGACCAAAGATTTGGAACCAGCTTAATGAGAGCCACCCCGAAAGGGAATAAGCGGTAGAAAATGGATGGATTAATGAGAGCCATTCTCCAACTTCAAAAAGAAACTGAAAACATACCTATCAACCACCTATCTCTAATGCCTCATGTGGGGTAGTCTACTGTTGGGTTTTGCATGGTTGTATGAATGTATGTTAGTATGTGTATGCTTGCTTTGGTACTACTATCTTGTGTTTATTATATAGCGTTGTTGTTGTTTTGTTTTTGGTTTTTGTTGTTGTGCTTGCTACCATGTTTTCATCTTTCCTGTGAAAAGCTTCTTTTAGCTTATTTGGGGGATCCTTTCACGTACCAACATTTTTAAATGATGACATTTCACCACCACTGTAATTGTTATATGGTATTGTGAATAAACTTGAAACTTATAAGGGATTTTCCAGAATTATCCTAGTAAATGTGTCTAATAACATCAGAATCTCTCCCACTGCCCTGTCTTTTTATCTAGTACTTCACTCTAACTTTCTTCATCCATAAATCTTTCATTCTCGCTCAAATTAATGTCGTTGTCTCGATCCGAATTCGCTCTTGCTGCTGGTGGCCATGATTGTAAATAATGTGAGGATGTGAGGAGCTCCACAACCCGTGACGTCACACGCACATCGTCTGCTACTGCCGGTACAGGCAAGGCTTTTTTTTATTAGCGACCAAAAGTTGCGAACTTTATCGTCGATGTTCTCTACTAAATCCTTTCAGCAAAAATATGGCAATATCGTGAAATTATCAAGTACGAAACATAGAATGGACCTGCTATCCCCGTTTGAATAAGAAAATCTAATTTCAGTAGGCCTTTAAGTTAGTGGTGAATTTGGTCTGTTCTACGTACTGAAAATGCCACATATCATATACCGTATTTTTCCGAGTATAAGTCGCTCCGGAGTAAAAATTGCACCTGCCGAAAATGCATAATAAGGGAGGAAAAAAACATATTTAAGTCGCACTGGAGTATAAGTCGCATTTTTGGGGGAAATGTATTTGATAAAACCCAACCCCAAGAATAGACATTTGAAAGGCAATTTAAAATAAATAAAGAATAGTGAACAACAGGCTGAATAAGTGTACGTTATATGAGGCATAAATAACCAACTGAGAAGGTGCCTGGTATGTTAACCTAACATATTATGGTAAGAGTCATTCAAATAACTATAACATATAGAACATGCTATACGTTTACCAAACAATCAGTCACTTCTAATCGCTAAATCCCATGAAATCTTATACGTCTAGTCTCTTACGTGAATGAGCTAAATAATATTATTTGATATGTTACGGTAATGTGTTAATAATTTCACGCATAAGTCGCTCCTGAGTATAAGTCGCCAAACTATGAAAAAAACTGCGACGTATAGTCAGAAAAATACGGTAGTCAAAAATTGACAAAAGCCTAGCAAATAATTCATAGTGCTCGACAATGATTTAATGCAGGGGTCGGGAACCTTTTTGCCCTAGAGAGCCATGAAAGCCAAATATTTAAAAATGTATTTCCGTGAGAGCCATATAATGTTTTTCTAACACTGAATTGTCAGAGTTGCCACTGACAGTTTGTTTGTGTTTTAGTGTCTCCACTGTGTGTTTAGTATTTCCTGTCCTTAGTTCCTGTCTAGTGCTCTTATTTTGGTTCAGCTTCCTGTTTGTCTCCCTGTGTCCTGTTTTCACTCAGCTGCGGCTGATTGGCATCTGGTCACACCTGATGTCAATCAGCCAGCTCCTATTTTACCTGCTTTGTTCCTCCAGTCAGGGCTCGATCATTGTATTGTCACTCGGACTTGTCGGTGCCATATGTTGCTCTTGTCGTGTATGTGATTCTTTTCAGCTATTACCTGTCGTGCTACATTTTGTCCTGGTTGTCGTAGCGGTGAGCTGTCCATGCTAAAGTTCCTTTTTGTTATCTAGCTTCCAGTGCTAGCTCCCTTAGTTTGTTATTCCGCCCACGTGCATGCTTTTTGTTTGTTCTTGTTTAGTTTTAATTAAATCATGTTTTCATATTCTATGCCTGCCTCTGTCTCTGCATCTTGGGGTTCAACAACAAATACCGCTGACATGAATACAACAAAAATTTCTGCATTTTAAGTTAGACCAATATTTTTAGAGTATAAAAACTCTCTTTGTTATGATCCGCCGCCCGGATCATACATGGTTTTGGTTTTTGAGTAATTTTGTGTTTTCTCGATCGTTTTGGACTCTTCTTGTTCTTAGTTTTTTCACTTCCTTATTTATCTTGTCTCCATGGTTCCTGATTTGTTCCACCTGTCCTTATTATCGACGAGCACCTGTGATAATTTTATTACTTCCCTATTTAAGCCTGCCTTCGACCTCACTTCTGTCTGGATTGTTTGTTTGCTCCATGCAACACTCATGTTGGCGTTTTCTCTTATGTCTTTACCTGTGCTAAGTATCGCCTTAGCTTCTCGTGCGCTCGGCACTCTTATTTTGGACTTTGACTCAGTGTTAAGTGTTAGCCCAGCTCCCCGTGCGTTTGGCACACTTTTCGTTGGTTCTTTTTGTACCAGTGTTATTTTCTTTTTGTATTAAAACAAGCTCTTACCTGCCTGTCTGGTCCTCGTGCATCTTGGGGTGACTCAACACGCAACCACAATGCGTTTTCAACGCGACACTCTTATTCTTTTTAATAACATTGTTATTCTGAAGCTAACCAATACTAAATAAAATACTTCTTACCAGTAATACGACTTCTTTAACAGGTGCGGTAGAAAACGGATGGATGGATTGAAATGCATGCGAATGTTTTATATTGTGAACGTTATTTTTAACATTGTCATTACCAATGTTAACTAAGAATTATCTGAGAGCCAGATGCAGTCATCAAAAGAGCCACATCTGGCTCGAGAGCCATAGGTTCCCTACCCCTGATCTAGTGACACTATTATTTTGACTTTAAACACACCGCACACAAGCGAATGAAGGACATACTTACTCAACAGCCATACATGTCACACTAAGGGGAGCTTTGATTGATTGATTGATTTAAACGTGTATTAGTAGATTGCACAGTACAGTACATATTCCGTACAATTGACCACTAAATGGTAACACCCAAATAAGTTTTTCAACTTGTTTAAGTCGGGGTCCACGTAAATCAATTCATGGCAGTATGAACAATACCAACACTGTCATAAACATGTGCTTTGTGGTAAAACCACACTAAACAACAATGAAAAACACATTTTGGAAGAATATTTGCCACCGCAACTCAACATAAAAAATACAGAACAAATTTCCAGAATTCCCTGCAGCACCAACTTTTCCGGGATGCTACAACATAAACAAACGCCATTGGTGGATCTACACCTAACATCCACTGAAATGATAACACGTAGAAAAGCATATCTCGTTGATACTACTATGATTACATATCAATCAATCAATCAATCAATGTTTACTTATATAGCCCTAAATCACTAGTGTCTCAAAGGGCTGCACAAACCACCACGACATCCTCGGTAGGCCCACATAAGGGCAAGGAAAACTCACACCCAGCGGGACATCGGTGACAATAATGATCCAGTGGGACGTCTGTGACAATAATGATTATGAAAACCTTAGAGAGGAGGAAAGCAATGGATGTCGAGCGGGTCTAACATGATACTGTGAAAGTTCAATCCACAATGGATCCAACACAGTCGCGAGAGTCCAGTCCAAAGCGGGTCTAACTCAGCAGCGAGAGTCCCGTTCACAGCGGAGCCAGCAGGAAACCATCCCAAGCGGAGGCGGATCAGCAGCGCAGAGATGTCGAGGCGGATCAGCAGCGCAGAGATGTCCCCAGCCGATACACAGGCAAGCAGTACATGGCCACCGGATCGGACCGGACCCCCTCCACAGGGGAGAGTGGGACATAGAAGAAAAAGAAAAGAAACAGCAGATCAACTGGTCTAAAAAGGGAGTCATATATATTTTTTAACATCATAAAATCTTCTTTTGTTTCTTTTTAAATTTATATTATGTTTATAAACTCAGGAAATATGTCCGTGGACACATGATGACTTTGAATATGACCATTACATCATCCTGTAACTACTTGGTACCGGATTGATACCCAAATTTGTGGTATCATCCAAAAACTAATGTAAAGTATCCAAAGAACAGAAGAATAAGTGATTATTACATTTTAAAAAAAGTGTAGCTAGAACATGTTGAAACAGAAAAAAACAGATATTAACAGTAAATGAACAAGTAGATAAATAATTAATTTTCTACCATTTGTCCTTGATAATGTTGACAAAATAATAGAATGATAAATGACACAATGTGTTTCTGCATATGTCAGCAGACTAAATTTGGAGCCTTTGTTTGTTTACTGACTACTAAAAGACAAGTTGTCTAGTATGCTCACTGTTTTACAAACCCCGTTTCCATATGAGTTGGGAAATTGTGTTGGATGTAAATATAAACGGAATACAATGATTTGCAAATCCTTTTCAACCCATATTCAATTTAATAAACTGCATAGACAAGATATTTAAAGTTCAAACTCATAAACATTTTTTTTTGCAAATAATAATTAACTTAGACTTTCATGGCTGCAACACGTGCCAAAGTAGTTGGGAAAGGGCATGTTCACCACTGTGTTTTATCACCTTTTCTTTTAACAACACTCAGTAAACGTTTGGGAACTGAAGAAAGTAATTGTTGAAGCTTTGAAAGTGGAATTCTTTCCCATTCTTGCTTGATGTACAGCTTAAGTTGTTCAACAGTCTGGGGTCTTGTTGTCGTATATTAAGCTTCATAATGCGCCACACATTTTCGATGGGAGACAAGTCAGGAAAGTACCCACACTCTTTTACTATGAAGCCACACTGTTGTAACACGTGGTTTGGCATTGTCTTGCTGGAATATGCAGGGGTGTCCATGATAACGTTGCCCGGATGACAACATATGTTGCTCCAAAACCTGTATGGACCATTCAGCATTAATGGTGCCTTCACAGATGTGTAAGTTACCCATGCCTTGGGCACTAATACACCCCCATACCATCACAGATGCTGGCTTTTGAACTTTGCGCCTATAACAATCCGGATGGTTATTTTCCTCTTTTTTCCGGAGGACACCACGTCCACAGTTTCCAAACATAATTTGAAATGTGGACTCGTCAGACCACAGAACACTTTTCCACTTTGCATCAGTCCATCTTAGATAAGCTCGGGGCCCAGCGAAGCCGGCGGCGTTCCTGGGTGTTGTTTATAAATGGCTTTCGCTTTGCATAGTAGAGTTTTAACTTGCACTTACAGATGTAGCGACCAACTGTAGTTACTGACAGTGGTTTTATAAAGTGTTCCTGAGCCCATGTGGTGATATCCTTTCCACACTGATGTCGGTTTTTGATGCAGTACCGCCTGAGGGTTCAAAGGTCTGTAATATCATCGCTTACCTGCAGTGATTTCTCCAGATTCTCTGAACCTTTTGATGATTTTACGGACCGTAGATGGTAAAATTCCTAAATTCCTTGCAATAGCTCGTTGAGAAATGTTGTTCTAAAACTGTTCGACAATTTGCTTATAAATTGGTGACCCTCGCCCCATCCTTGTTTGTGAATGACTTAGCATTTCATAGAAGCTGCTTTTATACCCAATCATGGCACCCACCTGTTCCCAATTAGCCTGCACACCTGTGGGGTGTTCCAAATAAGTGTTTGATGAGCATTGCTCAACTTTATCAGTATTTATTGCCACCTTTTCCAACTTCTTTGTCACATGTTGCTGGCATCAAATTCTAAAGTTAATGATTATTTGCAAAAAAAAATGTTTATCAGTTTGAACAACAAATATGTTGTCTTTGTAGCATATTCAACTGAATATGGGTTGAAAAGGATTTGCAAATCATTGTATTCCGTTTATATTTACATCTAACACAATTTCCCAACTCTTATGGAAACGGGGTTTGTATTTAAGGATTAAATTGCAATAAGAAACATATGTTTAATGTACCTTAAGATGTTTTGTTAAAATAAAGCCAATAATAGGACTACTAATTTTCAGAGGTGGTATAGTACCGAATATGATTCATTAGTATCACGGTACTATACTAATACCGGTATACCATACAACCCTACTTCCAACCGTGTTGAACTCTCCCCAAATGTTCCTTAATCGTTTGTGCTACTTTTGTGCTAGTTTGTGCTGCAAAATGATTTTGTCTAACTTTGATAGTTTTTAAATTATTAATGTTTTGTGATTCATAACAAGTCTCCCACCTTCTCAAAATCTCCCCATAGCAGTCCTAATCCCGTGTTTTACGTTTGTGCAGCAAACATTTTTTTGGTCCACCTATTACAGTTTTTAAAGGTATTAGAGAAACTATGATTAACAAACTTTAATAACATAAAAAAACTATATAAGTTAGACCAAAATAAGAATTAATAACTTGTAATAACTAAAAAAATCCTTAACAGTGCCTTCACAAAGGTCAATGATTTCTACTGTTTTTTTGTTGTTGACATGCTCTCACATGAAAATGATTTAATTTTGTTTTGTATTTTGTATCATTACCTGTAAAGCGCTCTTATTTTTTTGCTGCACATCCCAAGCGCTGGCAGCACCCGTCCCTGATTGGCAGGCAGGACAGACCTGTCCCTGGTTGCCAATCAGTGTGCTTCTTATCTGTTGTTTTGTCTGCTTTGCAAATCACACATGTTTTTACTTTGTGCACTTCCCAGTTGCACATCTTAGGTTTTTTTTGTATTACCAGCCTTTTCCATAGTTAAAGGTTTTTTTTGCATGCACTCGCCTGCCATCTTCATCACTTCCAAGAGCGTGCTGGCGCGTGCCACTCCGGCTGCAGGGAGCAGCTGCATTCAATCACCAATCAATCAGACTCTACACACCTGTCGCTAATGAGCTCTCTTGTCTTCTTAAGCCAGCGCAACCTTCTATCCTGTGCCAGAACGTAGCGGCCTGTCCTGTACAGTAAGCCAAACCTATCAAGCTCTATGCACTCTTTCTCTCTCTGTTTCTCCCCCTCTGTGTTCATTTGTCTCGTGTTACTCCTTGTCGCCTCCCTGCAGCCTACCTTCGTTCCCACGTCACGAGCTGTGTGTCTCGTTTCCCCGTGTTCCCTCTGGTTCCCAGGCTGCCTCTTGGATCTCGACCTCTCACCTGGACACAGACTTCGACGCCTCGCTATTGTCCCGAACTTCCTGCCTGCCTCACAGACATGCAGTCTTAGTAAATCACCTGCAACACACCCACTAATATTGCACACAATGTTTTAGTTTACACAAGCTGTTTAGTCTGTTTTGTGGAACAAAGTACAGTAGATCAGGCCATATAATTGATTTTAAGGATTGCAAACAGTTTGATTTGTCACTTTATTGCCAATTATTATTCCCCCATAAATGTCAGTACATGCGAGTGTGTGAATGTAAGTGAGAAATCAAAATTTGCGAATCTCGATATAACCAAGAAAATTAAGAGAGTATACACAAAGGTCTTCTGTACTTTGTGTGGCTCGACTTCTTGGTTGGACCATGAAGTACAACAGCAAGACACTCCAGAGTTTAGTCAACAGGAGTCTCAAAGACTGCTCCATTTATCATTGAAATACTGAGCTGTCAAGTCACACCACATACCTGTCATGGAGGGCTCAAAGGTACCGATCCTGCTTCTCTCCTCCGTTGCAGTGCATGATCCTTCATTGCATTGCATCGCGGGCCTGTTCACTATTGTTTTCAGCCATGTGTCAACATAATTCATTTCTGCATGTGACAGCTCCTAAAGCACTACCAGTTTAAAATGTTCGCCGTGGGTTGTGCAGCTATTTTTTCCTATAACCAATTTTTGAATTCATATAACGATTTGTAAATGTCATTTACCGTAAATACTGCCGGTCAGCGTCACATACCAAATAATACAGACTGTTAAAGATAACTTGACAAGCTGTTTCCACATAGACTTTACGTCTGGGTTTTCAACTGGAATGAAACCATAATTCAGATGTTAATTTGGGTGACAAACATTTTTTGCAGAATATACCTAAAAAAATACACAAGAGCGCTCCTGTGAAATAGAAGAGCTGAGGCTACTGTAAACACATTATCTGATTCTTGCATTGAGATTTTACCATTCTAGCAAACACAGAACACTTTTAGACCGGTTGATAAATAAATGGGTTAAATGGGTTGTACTTGTATAGCGCTTTTCTACCTTCAAGGTACTCAAAGCGCTTTGACACTACTTCCACATTTACACATTCACACACACATTCACACACTGATGGAGGGAGCTGCCATGCAAGGCGCCAACCAGCACCCATCAGGAGCAAGGGTGAAGTGTCTTGCTCAGGACACAACGGACGTGACGAGGTTGGTACTAGGTGGGGATTTGAACCAGTGACCCTCGGGTTTGCGCACGGCCACTCTCCCACTGCGCCACGCCGTCCCTATGCCGTCTTTTTTCTGCTCGGCCCCGCTCTCCTGCTTGGAGAAGTTATCAACTCATTTGTGCATCAGTTGGGGACGTCTCTGCGCTGCTGACCTCTCTCCACTCAAGATGATCCCCTGCTGGCCCCACTATGGACTGGACTCTGACACGATTACCTTGATCCACTCGACGTCCATTGCACCGGTCGCCCAAGGGTGGGGGGTCCCTTCATCTGCAGTCCCTTTCAAGGTTTGTCATTGTATCCCATTGGGTTCAATCAATCAATCAATGTTTACTTATATAGCCCTAAATCACTAGTGTCTCAAAGGGCTGCACAAACCACTACGACATCCTCGGTAGGCCCACATAAGGGTTGAGTTTTTTCTTGCCCTGATGTGAGATCTGAGCCGAGGATGTCGTTGTGGCTTGTGCAAACCTTTGAGACACTTGTGATTAAAGGCTGTATAAAAAAGTGTGACTGATTGATTGATTAATGTCCACACTCTACATTACTGAGATGTTCCTCAAGGCACCACCTCCCCTCCTTTTTGGCAGTTTGAATCTTGCTTCATCATGTGATTTATGCAACTAAAGTGATGCTGTTGCTTTGTTCTGTCGGTCTAGAACCCCAAGATGCAGAAACTGCAATCATAGAGCAGGTAAACATATATTTATTGTTGATAACACAAAGGAATAGTGCAGCAAGGAATTGCACGGGAAGCATAAGCATTGGGAAAAGCAGTAATCCAACCTCACCTCAGAAGTTTAGGCTGGTTTATAAACCTCTTTGTTAATGATCAGAGAGTGTAGAGTCTCCTGATCACTACTCAGAGGCAGGTGAGTACAATCAGCGCTTAGTAACAGAACATAAAGTGGAAACTAAGAATAAGAGAACTGGACAGGAACTAAACACCAACATAGGAAAAACAGATCTGACATGACAGGTCTGAAAGCAGCCGTGGAAGTCCAACCCCAAGTTTGGGGTGTTGCTGCTGTTGATCTGTCAGCTGCAGGTGCGGAAGGTAGGTGAGTGGTGCTTGGAAAGTAGGGGGGCCTTGTGTTGTCACGGGCATGGAGGGCGAGCGCGGGCGATGCAATTCTGCTACCAGCATCATTCCGAGTGTGCGACCCGGTCACTGATGTGGAGGTTGAGCACAGAAAAAACGATTCGGAAAAGCGGCGAAGACTTCAGGAAAGGATCCACCAAAGACAAAAAGGAATATGGTGTCTGAAGAGGACCAACCGGAGGCGATGACTTCAGGGGAGGAAGAGCAGGCAACACGCCCACCGGGACGGAAACCGATGGTGGCCTCACTGTCGCAGGGACAGGAGGAAACGTTGGCAGCTTTACCTCGAGCAACCTCGCTGTGACGGAAAGAGGCAGCAACTGTGTAAACGCAGAGGATCCCACCAGGGCAGGAAGGCATGGTTCCAGCCGCGTCTGATGTGGCTTGATTGGAAGCAGTAAGAGTTGGCCATAGCCCCTGTCCCACCCTTGGGAGACCTTGCATCCCACTGATTCTGGCTGTCCTACTGGAACGGATGAAAGAGATGGCTGGGCGGGACCTTGGGGAAATGCTGAGGAACCAGTCCATGTAGCCATTAAGCCAAAGACTTTGCCCAGCATGGAGACTATGTGGGCACACCTCTTGTCAGAGGCCTTTTCCCGAGAAGCTATTGTTTACCCCAGACAGCCACCCCGATCACTACGGGGTCTGTACCTGGCTGGATCACTTTGGAATAGTTTAGCAGGGAGGACAGGAAGCATAAGCACTAAAGAAAATCAATGCTTCCAGGCAAGTCCCTTGTTTACTAATCAGAGGCAGGTGAGTACAATCAGCATTCAGTGGCAGAACAGGAAATGGAAACTAAAAATAAAAGCACTGGACAGGAACTACACACCAACATATGTTAAACAATACATTAAGTCTAACCTGGAATCAGGTCATGACAGCTGTAGCTTGTTAACTTTAAATGCAGTCAGTACTCCTTTGTTCAACTTCTCAAGGTAGTCTATTATCCATCTATCCATCCATCCATCCATCCATCCATCATCTTCCGCTTATCCGAGGTCGGGTCGCGGGGGCAGCAGCTAAGCAGGGAAGCCCAGACTTCCCTCTCCCCAGCCACTTCGTCTAGCTCTTCCTGGGGGATCCCGAGGCGTAGAGTCTTCCCAATGTGTCCTGGGTGTTCCCCGTCGCCTCCTACCGGTTGGACGTGCCCTAAACACCTCCCTAGGGAGGCATTCGGGTGGCATCCTGACCAGATGCTCGAGCACCTCATCTGGCTCCTTTCGATGTGGAGGAGCAGCGGCTTTACTTTGAGTTCCTCCCGGATGGCAGAGCTTCTCACCCTATCTCTAAGGGAGAGCCCCGCCACCCGGCGGAGGAAACTCATTTCGGCCGCTTGTACCCGGGATCTTATCCTTTCGGTCATGACCCAAAGCTCATGACCATAGGTGAGGATGGGAACGTAGATCGAAAGGTAAATTGAGAGCTTTGCCTTCCGGCTCAACTCCTTCCTCACCACAACGGATCGTTACAACGTCTACATTACTGAAGACGCCGCACCGATCCGCCTGTCGATCTCACGATCCACTCTTCTCCCACTCGTGAACAAGACTCCTAGGTACTTGAACTCCTCCACTTGGAGCAGGGTCTCCTCTCCAACCCGGAGATGGCACTCTACCCTTTACCGGGCGAGAACCATGGACTCGGACTTGGAGGTGCTGATTCTCATTCCGGTCGCTTAACACTCTGCTGCGAACCGATCCAGTGAGAGCTGAAGTACCCGGCCAGATGAAGCCATCAGGACCACATCATCTGCAAAAAGCAGAGACCTAATCCCGCGGCCACCAAACCGGAACCCCTCAACGCCTTGACTGCGCCTAGAAATTCTGTCCATAAAAGTTATGAACAGAATCGGTGACAAAGGACAGCCTTGGCGGAGTCCAACCCTCACTGAAAATGTGTCCGACTTACTGCCAGCAATGCGGACCAAGCTCTGACACTGATCATGCAATTAGTCTATTAGTGTTTTATTTTTCATCATTTGGGATATTTGACTGATTGGCCCGCAAGTTCAGTTGAAAACCTGCTCAGTGGCCTTGTGGTTAGAGTGTCCGCCCTGAGAGCGGTAGGTAGTGACTTCATACCAAAGACTATAAAAATGGGACCCATTACCTCCCTTCTTTGCGCTCAGCATCAAGGGTTGGTATTGGGGGTTGAATCACCGATATGATTCCCAAGCGCGACCACCGCTGCTGCTCACTGTCTGTCCCCCCCCCCCCCCCCCCCCCCCAAGGGGATGGGTCAAAATAAGAGAGTAATTTCACCACGTCTTGTGTGTGTATGATAATTAGTGGTACTTTAACTTTAAAGGGGAACATTATCACCAAACCTATGCAAGCGCCAATATATACCTTGATGTTGCAGAAAATAGACCATATGTTTATGATTTCCGAACTCTAAATGGGTGAATTTTGGCAAATTAAACGCCTTTCTGTTTATCGGTCTTTTAGTGATGACGTCAGAACGTGACGTCACCGAGGTAACACACCCGCCATTTTCATTTTCAAAACATTACAAACACCGGGTCTCAGCTCTGTTATTTTCCGTTTTTTCGACTATTTTTCGGAACCTTGGAGACATCATGCCTCGTCGGTGTGTTGTCGGAGGGTGTAACAACACTAACAGGGAGGGATTCATGTTGCACCATTGGCAAGAAATCTGCCACCAGACCCCCATTGAATTTGCCAGAGTCTCTGCACATTTTACCGGCGATGCTAAGACAGACATGGCACAGAGATGTATGGATAACCTGCAGATGCATTTGCAACGATTAAGTCATCGAAATCACAAAGGTGAGTTTTGTTGATGTTGTTGACTTATGTGCTAATCAGACTTATTTGGTCACGGCATGACTGCCAGCTAATTGATGCTAACCTGCTACGCTAATCGATGCTAGCATGCTATTTACACTAGCTGTATGTACATTTGAAACTAAATACCCACATTTAATGCAAAACAAACACTTACCAATCGACGGATTTAAGTTGCTCCAGTGTCACAAGATGCGAAAGTCCTGATCTTTTGGTCTGCACATTTTACATAGCAGCCATGCTATGGGCCACTTCATTAGGTACACCCATGCTATGGCCGAATAACGTCAGTAGCTATTCGCTCAATAGCTTCAATTTCTTCTTCAATTTCGTTTTCGCTATCCGTCTCCATACTCCGACCATCTGTTTCAATACATGCGAATCTGTTGAATTGCTTAAACCGCTGAAATCCGAGTCTGAATCCGAGCTAATGTCGCTATATCTTGCTGTGGTAACCGCCATGTTGTTTGTATTGGTAGCCCTGTATGACGTCACAGGGAAATGGACAGTCCGCATCGCAAATTGCGAAAATCAAGAACTTTAAAGCTTTTTTTAGGGATATTCCGGGAGGTGTAAAATTTTGAAAAAAACTTCGAAAAATAAAACAAGCCACTGGGAACTGATTTTTATTGTGTTTAACCCTTTTGAAATTGTGATAATGTTCCCCTTTAACATTTGTGAGCGAGTCACATTTTCCTAATCCTAATAATCCGATGGTTGTCATAAAGATTATCTTTGAATCTTTTTTTTTGCAAAAGGTCCTTCAAAACAGCAAAGTGCCCCTGTAACTCTAAATAAATAGACCACAATAAAATTGCTACTGTGGAGGACGCTGGTTATTAGGAATGTACAAAACGAGACTAATAGGGAAGGGATAAATTTGGGCCGATTTAGGTGAATATCCTTGTTTTATGTTAAATGGAAGAAACTGCCGTTATTTCTCATAAGAGCTGAGCAGGCACTAGCGGTGTAGAGACAACACTTTGTCACCGTGCCTCTCATCGTGACATCTGAAAAGACCCACAGGTGCTGTACAAAGTGACTGTGTTGTCATATTTCATTTAGGCATCCTTCAGCAAAGCTGTAATTGCCTAATTAGCTTGTTAATTAGAAGATTAGCATTTACTGATAGAGTGGCTTGCTCTGTTGTGATGAGAGTAATGCAGATTAAGTGAGAAGTTAAGGGGGCATCATTTCACACTGTGTTTTACTGTCCACAAAGGGGTCACAAATAATCCTGTATGCAAAAATTGGTTCTATTCTTGAAGATGATGTTTGTCTTTTCTTCATTCCATCCATTCATTTTCTACTTCTTGTCCTTTTTGTGGTAACGGGGGGTGCTTACAATCTTACAGTCTGATTTTACATATCTATGAGTGCATCCATACCAAAATAATATATATTCATTTGTTTATTCACTGTATATGTTTAATAAAACAGTCTTTTTCTACAATTATAATATATTATATAATGCATTTCTGAATAAAAAAAACTCACCGTCAATCAAATTATTTGCATACAGCACCAAATATTTTAATAAATGGTGTCAAATAAATGCAGTGGCATGCAAATATGCTTTTTATCCTGCAGCTTTTGAAAATGTTATGTTTAATTTGGATTTGAAGTAAACCTACTATAAGGTTAATTTTTATTTTCATTCAAAACACTTCCTTGTGGCCCATATCAGGGGTTCCTAATCTTTTGACCTCTTGTAAAATGACATGAAACCATGTGTTAATTACAAAAATGATTATCAAGGCTTATGCCAGGCTGATTACAAAAAACAAATACTCCTCAAATATACTAAAAAATAAGGGACTCACTAATAATACATAGTAATTTATTTAAAACTTAAATTAACTGTTGATTGAAAAAAAATACAAAAGAAAATACAGCTTTAATACTTTAGCCATAATTTGGGTATTAGAAGTCTAAGGAATACCGTCATCGGCTTTTTGATTGATTGATTGAAACTTTTATTAGTATATTGCACAGTACGGTACTGTACATAATATGTACAATTGACCAATAAATAGTAACACCCGAATACGTTTTTTCAACATGTTTAAATCGAGGTCCACGCTCATCTATTCATGGCTGATAATTCTA
The DNA here is from genome assembly GCF_033978795.1 of Nerophis ophidion. Lineage (NCBI taxonomy): Eukaryota > Metazoa > Chordata > Actinopteri > Syngnathiformes > Syngnathidae > Nerophis > Nerophis ophidion. The sequence continues at coordinate 63,661,260 of NC_084617.1, read as the reverse complement.
GGTTGTCCTAAAGAATTTGGACGTAATCCTCCCTTTTCATTGTCCCATTTAAAGCACAAGTTCCATTGGCAGCAAAACAGGCCCAGAACATAATACTACCACCACCATGCTTGACAGTAGGGATGATGTTCCTGGGATTAAAGGCCTCACCTTTTCTCCTCCAAACATGCGTATTGTGACCAAACAGATCAATTTTTGTTTCATCTGACCACACAACTTTCTTCCATAAGGTCTTATCTTGGTCCATGTGATGTCAATTTTTGGCCAAAATAAGAAAGGTTGAAATGATTGGAAATTTAAGGCAGCCATGACGTTATGTTCTTTACATGTTTATGTAAACTTTTGACCACGACTGTATATTTGATATTTGTGGCCACTGTAACATTACACAGAATTGAACAGTAACACTGTGTTTGCACATTGGAATATAGAAAAATAAAACACTGAATTGTACCACTAGTGGTACATTTGAGAATCACTGATCTACAATAAGGGTACAGCCAGAAGAGGATCGGAAGAGCTACTGTATATGACAATAGTTATAGGAGTGTGATCTGAAACTTTAGTATGGTTACATGTCCTGTGCTCAGATCCGTGGACAACATTTGGATTTCATAGGTAAGAGACACAACTAGTTACATCACCTAATTATCCAACACACATTCAGCCTAAATGCAATTTTTGTTTCATCTCACATCTCATGGACAAAGATAAGACCTTCTGGAGGAAAGTTCTATGGTTGGGTGTTCCAACAGGACAATGACCCCAAACACACATCAAAAGTGGTAAAGGAATGGCTAAATCAGGCAAGAATTAATGTTTTAGTGTGGCCTTTCCAAAGTCCTGACTTAAACATGTGGACAATGCTGAAGAAACAAGTCCATGTCAGAAAAGCAAAAAATTTAGCTGAACTGCACCAATTCTGTCAAGAGGAGTGGTCAAAAATTCAACCATAACCTTGACAGAAGCTTGTGGATGGCTACCAACAGCGCTTTATTGCAGTGAAAGTTGCCAAGGGACATGTAACCAAATCTTAAAGGCCTATTGAGTATTCTGGACATCTGTGTTGCTGAATCTTTTGCTTTTTGTTGAATTAATAATGGAGACGTCAAAGAAGAAAGATGTAGGTGGGAAGCGGTGTATTGCGGCTGCCTTTAGCAACACAAACACAGCCGGTGTTTCCTTGTTTACATTCCCGAAATATGACGGTGAAGCTTTACTATGGAACAGAGCGGTCAAGCGAACATGGTTCCCTACCACATGTCAACCGGCAGGTTTCGGTGAGAAAATGGTGGTAATAAGTCGGCTCTTACCGTAGACATGAGCGGAGAGCTGGTGTCGTTCCTCGTGCACCTGTCAAAGAGGCAGCTGCGGACTCTCTTGCCTCCTCCGACCGGCCGCCCACGAACGTGGGATGCTTCCACCGTGGAGGAGGGGGGAAAAAAAAATCTCAACCCGGCCCCAACGGCTGCCTTCGCTTCGCCTCGTCGAGAAACGTGGCTTCCCTCAGAGACACTGGCGGTCACCACACCCCTCCGACTTTCACGTACGACCATATAATCTCACTAAAACACTAGTAACACAATAAGCAGATAAGGGATTTTACAGAATTATCCTAGTAAATGTGTCTAATAACACCTGAATCGCTCCCACCGCCACCGTCTTTTTTTATTTTTCTAGTCCTTCACTCTCACTTTCCTAATCCACGAAAATGTCATCCTCGCTCAAATTAATGGGGAAATCGTCGCTTTCTCGGTCCGAATCGCTCTCGCTGCTGGTGGTCATGATTGTAAACAATGTGAGGATGTGAGGAGCTCCACAACCCGTGACGTCATGCGCACATCGTCTGCTACTTCCGGTACAGGCAAGGCTTTTTTATTAGCGACCAAAAGTTGCAAACTTTATCGTCGATGTTCTCTGATAAATCCTTTCAGCAAAAATATGGCAATATCGCGAAATGATCAAGTATGACAAATAGAATGGACCTGCTTTCCCCGTTTAAATAAGAAAATCTCGTTTCAGTAGGCCTTTAACATTGCTGTATGTATACTTTTGACCCAGCAGATTTGGTCACATTTTCAGTAGACCCATAATAAATTCATAAAAGAACCAAACTTCATGAATTTTTTTTTTTTTGTGACCAACAAGTACGTGCTTTGATGACTCTATCACAAAAAAGTAGGAGTTGTAGAAATTATCGGAAACTTAAGACCGCCATGACATTATGTTCTTTACAAACTGTATGTACACTTTTGAACACGACTGTATTTTTAAGTCATAAGAAGACACCATTCTTCATAGATGCTCTTTAGGCTATTCCGTGTTTAAGAAGAGTAAAAAAGTAATACACTTAATTCAAAATTAATTGCCAAGCCTAATAAATAATTTTCAGATTTTTTCAAAACACTGAACATGTCGTCATATTTCATCACCTTCTCTGGTGGATGTTATTGAGCAAAGTGCATATAGTGTTTCAAATTGTTTCCATTAAAGATTGAACGTGGAACGCATGGAAAGTAATATATTTGGGGAGTCTTTTTTTAGGAGCTGTCAAGACAGATGTGAGCGATCACGAACTGGAATTGGGTGGGTTGGTGGGTGGGGGGGGGAGTGGGTGCCGCACTGCTCACTACAATCAATCATACTCTACTTGTCCTCCTTCCACTTTTTTGTTGCTGTCTTCACTGAATGATCCCCTCTTTGTTCAAAATTATCACACAGGCCATAAACCCGCCGAGGTGAATGTTCTGTTAATGTGGGTCCGTGTAGTGGTTACCGTAACCTTTAAGATTGGCCAGCGGTGGTGGTTTTGACACGCACTATATATTCTGGTCAATACAAGACCGAGACTGACTTACATTCTTACTGTCAAAGGACATTGATTCCTACGTGCTGATGAATCAATGAAATTATTGATTGCATGGCTGTCATTGAGAAATGTGTAAAATTCCACAGTGGTGGCTTTAACCAGGAAGGTGAGTCAACGATTACTGATCAGAAGTAGGGTTGGGTATCATTTCCATATGAGCTGATACCAAAATATGGACTTTTAAAATGATGCCGCTGCTAAACATTTTCTAAATGCCTTTTACTTTTACAAAATGTTGTTATATGTCATGATCCGTGTCCCGGATTATGTTTTGTTATGTTCCGTTAGTTTTGGACTCTCATAGTTCCTGTTTTGTGCACCCTTGAGTTTGTTTTAGTTACCATGGTTGCTTATTATTTTCACCTGCCTCTGATTGTTCCCAGAGAACTAATCAGAGGCATTATTTAAGCCTGCCTTTGCCGGTCATGTCTTTAGTCTATGCTAAGTGGTAGCCTTAGCTTCGAGCGAAATCGGAACGTTGTCCCTTCGACTTGTTTTCTGTTTTTGATTTTACAAAAATAAGTCATGTTCCTACCTTCAAGTCCTGTCCGGAGTAGCCTGTTTGCATCCCGGAGGAACGGACCTTGCAGAAAGCTGCGACCCCATACATGTGACATAACCATCCATCCATCCATTTTCTACCGCTTATTCCCTTTTGGGGTCGCGGGGGGCGCTGGCGCCTATCTCAGCTACAGTCGGGCGGAAGGCGGGGTACACCCTAGACAAGTCGCCATCTCATCTCAGAGCCAACACAGATAGACAGACAACATTCACACTCACATTCAAACACTAGGGCCAATTAAGTGTTGCCAATCAACCTATCCCCGGGTGCATGTCTTTGGAAGTGGGAGGAAGCCGGAGGAACCCAGGACTGCAGGAACTTCGTATTGTGAGGCAGACGCACTAACCCCTCTTCCACCGTAAAGCTGTGACATAACATGCAACATAATATTAATCTAAATACAGTAGTGTCACAACTAGGCTTGGACATGGATTGTTTCTTCCATGCAGATGAGGATCAACACGAGCGAGGCGTGGACGTGAGTACATAGTTGTTTATTATATAATATATACAAAACAGGGAAAACAAAAAGACTTGCTCAATGGCATGAAATACAATTTAACCATAAACTTAAACAGCACGATGGCAAGACTAAAGACATGAAACAAAATTGTGCACTGTGGCATAAATACAAAACTTACGTGGATCAAAATGAACAGAGTAGCAAGGCATGAAGCAGATAAACGAGGGCGTGAAGAAGGTGCAGCATGGGTAGCGTGTGTACGAGTGCGAAGATCCCAGAAAGCAGACAAGAAAAAGTGTGACTTAAGTAGCTGAGATGATTAGTGAAAACAGGTGAGGCTGAGAACAGGGACGTGACATGACAGGTGAAAAGTAATGAGTTGGCATGGAGACGAAAACAAACCAGGAAATGCCAAGACAGAACTTAAATGTCCAAAAAACTAAACATAACCTGACCAAAACCAAAACATAAACTTACAGGCGTGACAAGTAGTACCTAAACCCACAACGTTAATTGCTTCTATAATGGAGGTCTTAACTCAAAATACTCAAGTTAACGTCTCCAACTGAAATAAGTTGAATTCAGTTTAATTGGTGGTTGGATAATTTTTACTGATATTTTAAATAGAAAAACATATTTTCTGACATTAAATGTTGTGTACAAACGACACAATATAATGTATTGCTAACAACATTATTGATTGATTGATTGATACTTTTATTAGTAGATTGCACAGTACAGTACATATTCCGTACAATTGACCACTAAATGGTAACACCCGAATAAGTTTTTCAACTTGTTTAAGTCGGGGTCCACGTTAATCAATTCATGATAATTCATTAGTTATATGAAGTTTTTTGTAATTATTAATTGTTTCTTTTGCTTATTTATTTTTTTGTTGGTTGATATGTTGTGCTGATTTTGTATTTTATGACAGGGTGTCATACAAGCGGGTTAGTGCGTCTGCCTCACAATACGAAGGTCCTGCAGTCCTGGGTTCAAATCCAGGCTCGGGATCTTTCTGTGTGGAGTTTGCATGTCGTCACCGTGAATGCGTGGGTTCCCTCCGGGTACTCCGGCTTCCTCCCACTTCCAAAGACATGCACCTGGGGATAGGTTGATTGGCAACATTAAATTGTCCCTAGTGTTTGAATGTGAGTGTGAATGTTGTCTGTCTATCTGTGTTGGCCCTGCGATGAGGTGGCGACTTGTCCAGGGTGTACCCCACCTTCCGCCCGATTATAGCTGAGATAGGCGCCAGCGCCCCCTGCGATCCCAAAAGGGAATAAGCGGTAAAAAATGGATGGATGGATGGATGGAGTTGTTTGCCATCTTAGGCAAGTGCTCTATATTTATTCAATCCATGAGATTGTTCTTTAAGCCAGTAGTCCCCAACCTTTTTGTATCCGCGGCCCGGTCAACGCTTAATAATTTAATAATTTTTAATAAAAATTAATAACAAATTCTTCTGCGGCCCGCTGGTTGGGGACCACTGCCTGATCTGCTTATTGTTTTAATAGTGTTTTAGTGAGATGTTAAAGACATCCCTGAAAGTCGGATGGCTGCGGTGAACGCCAGTGTCTCTCAGAGAAGCCGATGGAGGAGCCAAGATCACAGCTGCCTTTTTGAGCTGCAGGAGGAAGTCCCATAATCCACTGAAGTCTCCGGTAAGAGCCGACTTAATATCACAATATCCCCATCCATTTTAATAAAAATGTATTAAAAAATCTTCTGCTGCTCCGGTACCAATCGGGCCACGGCCCTGTGTTTGGGGACCACTGCTTTAAGCCATGAAACATAAATACAATTTGCAATTGGCAAAGTAAAGATTTACACATAAAACTGTACAACTCTTTTTTTACAATCGTATGACTTTGTAGCACTCTAATGAAGAAAAAACCCTCCAAAGAGGTCACAGTGTACAGTGTCTAAATCACTGCGGCCAGACTGCCCTCAGCTCAGCTCGAGTATTGACATTATGCCAGCTATGACACCATAACTCAGCCCACTGCGATGGTCATTTGATAAATGGTATCATAAATTGTTGACAAAACAATTTGTGATGTATTATGTTTCCGATGGGTTGTACTGCTTATCAAATCAAGTAATCTGGCAGGGCTTTCCATTCATCAGCATAAGGCCAGCATGCGCTGTGGATAGTGATGACTCTGTTGCTTTGGCGTCACACACCTCCTCTGCACTGCGGCTGCAGGTAGCAAAACTTATGACAGTTTTATTAATCCTGTGCGATGCACTTGTAAAAATTTCCCACAGTTTACTAAACATAACACAAATTAAAGGCCTACTGAAACCCACTACTACCGACCACACAGTCTGATAGTTTATATATCAATGATGAAATATTAACATTGCAACACATGCCAATACGGCCGGTTTAGTTTACTAAATTGCAATTTGAAATTTCCCGCGAGGTATCCTGTTGAAAATGTCGTGGAACGATGACGCTTATGTTGACGCGTGCTTGTGACGTTCTCCCAGCACCACTCACGCCTAAAAGTAGTCTGTTTTTATCGCATAATTACACAGTATGTTGGACGTCGGTGTTGCTGAATCTTTTGCAATTCGTTCAATTAATAACGGAGACAATAAAGAAGAACGCTGTTGGTGGAAAGCGGTGGATTGCAGCTGCCTTTAGCAACCGAAACACAGCCGGTGTTTCTTTGTTTGTTGTGAAGCTTTAGCGAACATGTTTCTCTACCACATGTCAACCAGCAAGTTTTTGGATGAGAAAATTGTGATATTAAGTCGGCTCTTGCCGGAGACTTGAGCGGAGTTAGTGTCCTCCTGCAGCAGCTGTCAGAAAGGCAGCTGTGATCTTGGCTCCTCCATTGGCTTCTCTCAGAGACACTGGCGGTCACCGCAGCCCTCCGACTTTCAGGTATGACTTTATAATCTCACTAAAACACTATTAACACAATAAGGAGATAAGGCATTTTCCTGAATTATCCTAGTAAATGTGTCTAATAACATCTGAAACGCTCCCACTGCCGTTGCCTTTTTTTTTTTTTTTTTCTAGTGCTTCACTCTAACTTTCCTTATCCACAAATATTTAATCTTCGCTCAAATTAATGGGGGAATTGTTGCTTTCTCGGTCCGAATCGCTGCTACTTCCGGTACAGGCAAGACTTTTTTATTAGCAACCAAAAATTGTGAACTTTATCGTCGATGTTCTCTATTAAATCCTTTCAGCAAAAATATGGCAAAATCGCGAAATGATCAAGTATGACACATAGAATGGACCTGCTATCCCCGTTTAAATAAGAAAATCTCATTTCAGTAGGCCTTTAAAAAAAGAAGGTAAAATATCTGAAAAGTGTTTTATGTTCTAGTTTCTTAAAAATAGCCACCCTTCGCTCCGATTACTGCTTTGCACACTCTTGGCATTCTCTCGATGAGTTTCAAGCGGTTGTCACCTGAAATGGTTTTCACTTCACATGTGTCATATTTTTTGATGCCTTCAGTGACAATCTACAAAGAAAATAAAGAAAATGCATTGAAATGAGAAGGTGTGTCCAAACTTTTAGCCTGTACTCTAAATTAATGGGGAAATGTGTGTGGGCCTTATAAAATGATGTGATCGGCCAGTGTGTTCGATACCTCTCTATTTTCAAGATGTGTGTAGGTCTTTTTTTTATTTTTTTATTTTTTTGCATGAAATCATTTCATATCATTACATATAATAATAACAATATTAAATCTAAAACTATTTGGGGTAATGACAAGTGTTGGTATGATTGTGACTGCACTCAACAGCACCTGTCTTTTGTGTGCACTGTGTGTTTTAAATGAAAAATGAAACTGAAAATAAAAGTAATGCCAGAGAAAGATCAGGTGTGTCTCAGCAGTCAGACTTGTGCGTGTAATCAGGAGCTTTTTTTTTTTAATAGATGCAAAGAGCAATCGCCTTATTTTTAGCTTCAGTGAAGTCACAAGATAGCACTTTTATTGTCAGCTTCCTCAAACAGCTCCAGGTGAGAACGTCCCGTATTAAAACATACCGTCCAATATTTATGAAGCGCACCGCTGAACACGTCTGCGCTGCAGCCAATTTTCAGCCAAAGATATTTGATCTTAAAAGCCATCGCACAACAGCGGCTCCACGCTCTTGATCAAGAAACAATTGTTGTATCTTTTCATCATCGGCGCGCCTTGCTGGGAGTCGCCTGTCCATCCTTTCTCTGACAGTGGACGACCTCTGGGCTTCAAAGATACATTGAAGTTCTGCAAATAAACTGTCAAGCTGAGCGCCCAATGAACGTTCCTGCATCTGTCCACCGCCTCTCAACAGTCCTGTTCATGCATTTATTTTTCCGACAATGGAATCCATTTGTACAGTATAGCCTTCAAAGTACTTTTGCATGGCAAATCCAAACCTGTGTGTTCTTTTGCTCCTATTTTGTGCGCATATTCCTGCTTTTTGTCAAGACAAAATGACCGAGATGACCCGCTGGTTTCGTGACATTTAGAGCCCACTTTTCCCTGATGAGGATACCAGATTTATGAAATGGGTCATTTACTTGCACATGAGTCTTACTTAAGGCTCCTGTTAAAGACACATGACCTTAAGAGATAAGGAGAATCACAGGGAAATGCTAATGCGGTGTGCATTAATTCGGTGCATGCATGAGACACATATTTCACAGCTGGGAAAATAGAAATGAAAAATGTTGATGATGTTGTCATTTATTGCTGGCTTCAGGGGCGCGGCACCGAATTCTGGGACCCCATACACAGAACTCCACCCAAATCCCAAAGTTGCTGCCCCATACACACATACAGGGTATGTTTAAAGGCCTACTGAAACCCACTACTACCCACCATGCAGTCTGATAGTTTATATATCAATGATGAAATATTAACATTGCAACACATGCCAATACGGCCGGTTCAGTTTACTAAATAGCAATTTTAAATTTCGCACGGAAGTATCATTCAAAAACGTTGCGGTGTGATGACATGTGCACGTGACGTCATGATTGTAGAGGACATTTTGGTCCAGCACTGTTCACAGCTATAAATCGTCTCTTTTCATCGCATAATTCCACAGTAATATGGACCTCTGTGTTGCTGAATCTTTTGCAATTTGTTCAATGAATAATAGAGACGTCAAAGAAGAAAGATGTAGGTGGGAAGCGGTGTATTGCGGCCGCCTTTGGCAACACAAACACAGCCGGTGTTTCCTTGTTTCCTTGTTTATATTCCCAAAAGATAAATAAATGGGTTGTACTTGTATAGCGCTTTTCTACCTTCAAGGTACTCAAAGCGCTTTGACACTACTTCCACGTTTACCCATTCACACACACATTCACACACTGATGGAGGGAGCTGCCATGCAAGGCGCTAACCAGCACCCATCAGGAGCAAGGGTGAAGTGTCTTGCTCAGGACACAACGGACGTGACGAGGTTGGTCCTAGGTGGGAATTGAACCAGGGACCCTCGGGTTGCGCACGGCCACTATACCACTGCGCCGTGACGGTGAAGCTTTACTATGGAACAAAGCAGTCAAACAAACATGGTTCCCTAGCACATGTCAACCGGCAGGTTTCGGTGAGAAAATGGTGGTAATAAGTCGGCTCTTACCGTGGACATGAGCGGAGAGCCTGCGTAGTTCCTCCTGCACCTGTCAAAGAGGCAGCTGCGACTCTATTGCCTCCCCCCACCGGCCGCCCCCGACCGTCGGATGCTTCCACCATGGAGGAGGGAAAAACGGCATCCCCGCCGGCTGCCTTCGCCTGGTTGAAAAAGGTGGCTTCCCTTGGAGACACTGGCGGTCAACACACCCATGGCCACACCCCTCCGACTTTCAGGTGCGACCATATAATCTCACTAAAACACTACTAACACAATAAGCAGATAAGGGATTTTCCAGAATTATCCTAGTAAATTTGTCTAATAACATCTGAATCGCTCTGCGGATTAGTTTTAGTTTTTTTTTTCTTTTTTTTTTTCTTTCTTTTTTTTGGTTTGTTTTCTAGTCCTTCACTCTCACTTTCCTCATCCACAAATCTTTCACCCTCGCTCAAATTAATGTGGAAATCGTCGCTTTCTCGGTCCGAATCGCTCTCGCTGCTGGTGGCCATGATTGTAAACAATGTGAGGATGTGAGGAGCTCCACAACCCGTCACGTCACGCGCACATCGTCTGCTACTTCCGGTACAGGCCAGGCTTTTTCATTAGTGACCAAAAGTTGCAAACTTTATCGTCAATGTTCTCTACTAAATCCTTTCAGCAAAAATAAGGCAATATCGCGAAATGATCAAGTATGACACATAGAATGGACCTGCTATCCCTGTTTAAATAAGAAAATCTAATTTCAGTAGGTCTTTAAGTGCATAATAACATTTTTGACTTTAATAGAAATGATTAACATAGACTAAAACATACACTTTTGTCAAAAGTATTAGGCCACCCATCCAAATGATCAGAATCAGGTGTCCTAAACACTTGGTCCGGCCACAAGTGTATAAAACCAAGCACTTAGGCATGGAAACTGTTTCGACAAACATTTTTGAAAGAATGGGAGCTCAGTGATTTCCAGTGTGTCATTGGATGCCGCCTGTGCAACATATCCAGTCATGAAATTTCCTCGCTCCTAAATATTCCAAAGTCAACTGTCGGCTTTATTACAAGAACATGGAAGATTTTGGGAACAACAGCAACTCAGCCACGAACTGGTACGCCACATAACTGACAGAGGGCTCAGCGGGGGAATTACGTTGTGGGGTTGTTTTTCAGGAGTTGGGTTTTGCCCCTTAGTTCCCGTGAAACGAACTTTGAATGCTCCAGGATACCAAAACATTTTGGACGATTCCATGCTCCCAACATTGTGGAAACAGTTTGGAATGGGATCCTTCGTCTTCCAACATGACTGTGCACCAGTGCACAAAGCAAGGTCCATTAAAATGTGGATGACAGAGTCTGGTGTAGATAAACTTGACTGGCCTGTACAGAGTCCTGACCTGAACCCAATAAAACACCTTCGGAATGAATTAGAACAGAGACTGAGAGCCAGGTCTTCTCGACCAGCATCAGTGTGGGACCTCACTAACGTGCTTTTGGAAGAATGGTCGAAAATTGCTATTAGTACAGTCCACAACCTTGTGGACAGCCTTCCCAGAAGAGTTGAAGCTGTAATATCATCATATTGAACCCTCTGGGTTAGAAATGAGATGGCACTTCAAGTTTATATGTGAGTCAAGGCAGGTGGCCAAATACTTTTGGCAATATAGTGTATCTAGATAAGCCCCCAAAATAATTAGTTTTTTGTTTTGTTTTTTAGTAAAAATGTATTGTTTTTTTTTACCAAAAACTGTCAACCAATGTAATATAAAATGACCAAAAAAGTTGTCATAATTTTAAATGTTTAACTTCAATTGAGGGTGTAATTCGGTGCATGCATGAGACACATATTTCAAAGCTGGGAAAAAAACGATGAAAAATGTTGATGATGTTGTCATCTTTGATGGCCTCAGGGGCGCAGCACCAAATTCTGGGCCCCAATACACAAGATTCCTGAATGGACCTCCATCCCACCCTAACCCCAAAGTTGCTGCCCCATTTACACATTCTGGACATGTTTACGTAAAAAAAATATATATATATATTGAAATGCCCCCCGTGACCCCGAAAGGGAATAAGCGGTAGAAAATGGATGGATGGATGGATGATTTTGATTAAACCAGCCTATTAAACCCTAATAACATGTTTAATTTTAATAGACATGATTAACATAGACTAGAACATATCTAGTGTTGTTGTTTTTTTTTGTTTTTTTATAAAAAGTTTAACAAATTTATTATGAAGTGACCAAATAAGTAATCATAATTTCAAATGTTTAACTTTAATTGAGGGTCTTTGAACGCATCACGATTAGGGGCCATGGTACAAATAAGATTCCCAGTAATTAGTAATGCTTTTAATTCATACACAGCGTTTATCATGCAATGTACTGTATGTGCAACTGTGTGGAGTAAAAGTGTACGCCATGTTTGACGACAGCATTTTATCTCAATTGTCCTTTCAAATTGTACTGAACATATTTCTTGGGAATGTGTAGTTAAGTAAGATCTCAAGGTTAATGCTCCTCAAGAGCCTTTACCTCTGGCCTCCAGTGCAGATCACGGCAATTATGCTTTCCACATGTGGATTAAATCGCTCTGAAACAAAAAGGTCAGCTTTCATCAAGTGAACCGATGACCTCAAGCGCGGGGGGGGGGGGGGGGGGGGGGGTTAACCCAGAGCTAAAAATGTGTCATATTACAACAGGCGTAAAAAATACACAGAATGTTGGTGTTCATACTATAGGGCAGTGATCCTCAACAGGCGGACCGCGGTCCATGTCCGGACCCAGCGACGTGTCCGTCTGGACCCATCACGAATTACAGCAAAAAAAAAAATATATATATATAAATATATATATATTTTTTTTAATTTTTTAGGGGGGAATCAATTTTTGGGGAAATCAATCCAACAAGACAATAATATAATATAATAATTATTATTAAAGTCAACGTTCTTTGTTGTTTTTGGTCCAATATCTCCACGTTTCGTTTCCACTTCTCCGTGTCTCACTCACGCTCTCTCGCTCTCTCTCTCTCTCAGAGAGAAAAAAAGAGAGATGGAGTGAGAGTGAGAGAACGCCACTTTGATTGGCTAATTCCGGGTATGGGTTGTCATCTCTATCACAAAAAGAACTAATCCCAGGTCATATGTGCACCGGCCCACAAGAACTAATCCCAGGTAAGATGTGGACATGGCCACAAGAACTGATTGATCCCAGGTCAGATGTGGACAAGGGCCACAAGAACTGATCCCAGGTCAGCTTTTCTCCTGCCCACAAGAACTGATCCCAGGTCAGATGTGGACATGGGCCACAAGAACTGATTTTAGGTCAGATGTGGACATGGGCCACAGGAACTGATCTCGGGTCAGATGTGCACCTGCCCACAAGAACTGATCTTAGGTCAGATGTGGACATGGTCACACAAACTGATCCCAGGTCGGATGTGCACCTGCCCATGATAACTGATCCCAGGTTAGATGTGCACCTGCCCATAATAACTGATCCCAGGTCAGATGTGGAAATGTCCATAATAACTGATCCCAGGTGAAATGTGCACCTGACAATAATAACTGATCCCAGGTCAGGTGTGTAAATTTCCATTATAACTGATCCCAGGTCAGATGTGCACCTGCCCATGATAACTGATTCCAGGATATATGTGGACATGGGCCTCAATAACTGATCCCAGGTCAGATGTGGACATTTCCATAATAACTGATCCCAGGTCATATGTGCACCTGCCCACAAGAACTGATCTTAGGTCAGATGTGGACATGGTCGCAAAAACTGATCCCAGGTCGGATGTGCACCTGCCCATAATAACTGATCCCAGGTTAGATGTGCACCTGCCCATGATAACTGATTCCAGGATTTATGTGGACATGGGCCTCAATAACTGATCCCAGGTCAGATGTGGAAATGTCCATTATAACTGATCCCAGGTCAGATGTGCACCTGCCCATAATAACTGATCCCAGGTAAGATGTGGACATGGGCCACAAGAACTGATCGCATGTCAGATGTGGACCTAACCATAATAACTGATCCCAGGTCAGATTTGGAAATGTCCATAATAACTGATCCCAGGTCAGATGTGCACCTGCCCATAATAACTGATCCCAGGTCATATGTGGACATGTGCCACAAGAACCGATTGATCCCAGGTCAGATGTGCACCTGCCCATAATAACTGATCCCAGGTCAGATGTGGACATGGGCCACAAGAACTGATCGCATGTCAGATGTGCACCTAACCATAATAAGTGATCCCAGGTCAGATGTGGAAATGTCCATAATAACTGATCCCAGGTCAGATGTGCACCTGCCCATAATAACTGATCCCAGGTCATAAGTGGACATGTGCCACAAGAACTGATTGATCCCAGGTCAGATGTGCACCTGGCCACAATAACTGATCCCAGGTCAGATATGCACCTGCCCATAATAACTAAATATTAAATATAAAGAACATCCAAACCCTTTATTCATCGAATCAAAAATACTGAAATTCCACCACATAGTGAATTTGCAATCTGCTATAATTATACAAAAAGTAAACCACAATCTGCTACCCAATAATGTACAACAATTCTTCTCAACAAAAGAGGGTGAATATAATCTTGGAGAAACATCTAATTCAAAACATTTGTATGGACTTAAAACCTTCAGTATGTCAGTAAGTGGAATTAAATCATGGAAAGGATTAAGCAAAAAAAAGAATCTAACGATGTACTTATATGATCCACTTCAAGAAACAATTCGAACTTAAAGTGTTTACAAAGTACAAAGAAGAAGAACCATGATAAACATTCTGAATTTATTTAATCCGTACATTCATTTTCTAGATAATCTTACTTATCTCACCATATGACACCCGATTAATGATCCAGCAAATTTCCAAACATTGCTTTACAAATATTATAGCCTGTATGATCCAATACCTTACTGAACTGTCAATATGCTGTATTGTTGTATTATATTACTGGTTTCCTTTTTTCATGAGTGTAAACAAATCAACACTTTTGAGTCCTCAAGATGACCAACAAATTATTAACAAAAACGGGCGGTATAGCTCAGTTGGTAGAGTAGCCGTGCCAGCAACTATATAGTAGTATATAGTGTATAAGTATATAAGTCCCGTGATAGGATAATCCAAACCAGTATCGGAAGCCTTAAAGGCCGAGAGCCCCACGCCCACGCTTCGCCGCAGCTGCAGGGTGTCGGCAATCAGCGCACCTGGTGGGAATCAGGAAGACAGCATAAGAACCAGTCACTCCTTGGAACCTACGCCGGAACGTCGTTAATTCTTGTAGTGGGGCGGTTTAGCTCGGTTGGTAAAGCCAGCAACTTGAGGGTTGCAGGTTCGATTCCCGCTTCCGCCATCCTAGTCACTGCCGTTGTGTCCTTGGGCAAGACACTTTACCCACCTGCTCCCAGTGCCACCCACACTGGTTTAAATGTAACTTAGATATTGGGTTTCACTATGTAAAGCGCTTTGAGTCACTAGAGAAAAGCGCTATATAAATATAATTCACTTCACAAAAACAAACAGACTTACATTATTAGTATGTGATATAGGGCTGCGAATCTTTGGGTGTCCCACGATTCGATTCAATATCAATTCTTGGGGTCACGATTCGATAACATATCGATTTTTTCGCGATTCTCGATTCAAAAACGATATTTTTCCGATTCATAACGATTCTCTATTCATTCAATACATAGGATTTCAGCAGGATCTACCCCAGTCTGCTGACATGCTAGCAGAGTAGTACATTTTTAAAAAAAGAGCTTTTATAATTGTAAAGGACAATGTTTTATCAACTGATTGCAATAATTTAAATTTGTTTTAACTATTAAACGAACCAAAAATATGACTTATTTTTTCTTCGTGAAGACTTCGGGCACAGTGTGTTGTCAAGCTTATGAGATTCGATGCAAGTGTAAGCCACTGTGACACTTTTTTTTCATTTTTATAAATGACTAATGATAATGTCAATGAGGGATTTTTAATCACTGCTATGCTGAAATTATAACTAATATTGATACTGTTGTTGATAATATTAATTTTTGGTTTGTTCTGTGTCGTGTTTTTGTCTCCTCTCAATTGCTCTGTTTATTGCAGTTCTGAGTGTTGCTGGGTCAGGTTTGGTTTTGGAATTGGATTGCATTGTTATGGTATTGCTGTGTAGTTGTTTTTTGGATTGATACAAAAAAATAAATAATTGTTTCCGATTCGCACGTGTCGTATTCGAATCGATTTTTTCCCACACCCCTAATGATACATTTAAATGATAAACTACTAGATTTTACAGCATAACCTAAAATGATAAGCTCTTTTCTGAGGGTTCCACATATGGTCGTCGTGTGAAAAAGTGACTTCAGTTACTACTTAAAAATGCTAACCATGTGCCCAATGCAATTAAAAGAATTGGAATGTGCTTTGGCAACGGCGATGTCTGACAAGAGATAACAAAAAGTGGATCCGGAACATTTTTTTTTTTTTACTTCTCATTGTACTGCAACATATCTTTCATTAAGGTTTAGGCATTGGATTAAACCAGAACCGGTATCCAATAGTAATTAACTTGAGTATATCGCGAGGCAATTTTTCACATTAAAGTAACCTTTTAATAGCTGAGCCTTTAACTCCACTGCAGGTAATGACTTTAAAGAGTGCTTATTAAAAGGGAAATGGTAATGAGCTTTAATAAAGCAGAACAACTTTCAAATAAAGAGCATTTTTCAATGGAAAAGGATGGAGGGATCGTCCGTGATTCCATTAACGAGACTAATGATTCTTTATCAGCCCTCTTATGTGTACATGGAGCTAACATTAACAGTGATTGAGGACGGGTCTCAATGAAAAGATGGGCCTTTTCATTGCCCTTTAAAAGATCAGATAAGAGGAAAAAGAACTTTAGCCATTTAAATCATTGAGAATTGATAACACGAGTCATACGACCTCAGACTCAGACAAAGCGGAGCAGGGATCTCCTTCATCTCATGTGAACTGTAACAATGCTGTACATCTGTAATTATAAAATAAATTGCTCTCATTATGCTGGGAAATGGAAAGAGAAAAAAAGGGGATGAAACGATATGAGTGTCCAATTTCGACTCCCAAAAGGTGAATTGTGAAATATTTCACTGTAGATTTTATGTGGCGTTGCTTTAAATGAGGGTTTTAGCGTAGCATTATGTTATATGAAATGTTAGAAAAGTGTTTTTTGCAAAATGAGGACTTTACTTTCGAACTCTCTCAAACAATTACAATAAGGTGTCAGTCCTGCTCAGTCACACTCAAAACTATTTGACCTTTTAAATCAAATGCATGATAATGTCATGACGTGAGGGTTTTCGCAGCTTGCTGCGAGGTTTGTTCTCCCGGGATGCAAACGGACTATTCCGGGCCAGACGTGAAAGTAAGAATATATTTAATAATCATTTAATCCTACACAGCAGAAATGACAGGAACCAAAACAAAAGGAAAGTGTGCCGTTAACACCAGAAGCTAAGGCAAAAATCTTAGGACATAAAAGGGAAGAAGATTAAGAGCTATTCAGTAGGATTTAAGGTCCAAGCTTACATCACACTCAAATTTTTACTGCATGCCTTTGGTAAGTGCCGGAGTGAGAAGAGGTTTTAAAATAATTAGCGCATGCTTACTTTTACGGCATGCCTTTGGTAAGAGCAGGAGTGAGAAGAGTTTTTAAATTAATCAGCGCCCCGGCGGCAATTCAAGGAAATACAGTAGGAACAATAGGGATACAAATATAACAGTAAAAATAAGAACATAACAAGAGAAACTAGGCAGTAGTGACCATGTTATGAAAAAAGTATTGCATTGTTAAATGCAATGTTTTTTGTTGCAGTTTATTTTATTAATGTTATAACATGCGTGCACAAAATAATAATATTGCATAATTACTTAAAAATGTAAATTGATTCATTTTTGTTAGCACATGCAGCAACTTAGATTATCTGTATATACATTTGCCTTAATGTAATTTGTTGTTGGCCCACTAGAAATGCACGGTTTGCGGTCTCATCCGCGAAGTCCGCAGATAAACCGCGAGTCAGGCGGGTGACATGACGAAAAATTTGATTTTAAATAGATTTGGGCGGGTGGCGGTTGAACCATTCGGAATTATTTGATATACATGGTTCAGGGATCGGCAACCTTTAACACTCAAACGGGCCATTTTGACCCGTGTCTCAAAGTAAAGAAACAACAGGAGCCCCAAACATTCTCGCGTATATCTGCTGGTGGACACCCAGTTAACAAGAATTAGGGCGTGCTATAAAGCCATTGCCTTTGACGCTTTCTACAACATGTATAAACTGCATGCCAGTCCAGCAACATGTTATATGTGGCTTCCGCAGATACACGTACACGACTGAGAGGCATACTGGGTGACACAGAGTACACTGATGGTTGTGATAGAAACAATTTTAACACTCTTACTAATATGCGCCACGCTGTGAAGCCACACCAAACAAGAATGACAAACACATTTCGGGAGAACATCCTCACAGTAACACAACATAAACTCAACACAACAAATACCCAGAATCCTTTGCATCCATGAGTATTCCTGACTATACTATACACCCCGCTAGCACCCACTAGAGATGCGCGGTTTGCGGTCTCATCCGCGCAGTCTGCGGATAAACCGCGGGTCGGGCGGGTGACATGACGAAAAATTACATTCTAAATAGATTTGGGCGGGTGGTGGTTGAACCATTCGGAATTATTTGATATACATGGTTCAGGGATCAGCGCCACGCTGTAAAGCCACACCAAACAAGAATGACAAACACATTTCTGGAGAACATCCTCACAGTAACACAACATAAACGCAACACAACAAATACCCAGAATCCTTTGCATCCATGAGTCTTCCTGACTATATTATACACTCCGCTAGCACCAAACCCCACCCCCCTGTGCGTTGGTAAGGTGGGCGGGGTTTCGTGCTAGCGGGGTGTATAATATAGTCAGGAATACTCATGGCTGCAAAGGATTCTGGGTATTTGTTGTTGTTGTTGTGGGAAAAAATATTGAAATACAGTAGAAAAAAACATATTCTGATTCTGGTGGATGACAGCAGTCCACAATACAAGGCAGATTAGCATAACAACAAAAAAACAACACATGTTATCATCATTGAGTTGACAAAAGACATCCCAAAATGGAAGAACAGAAGAGAAGATGAAGAATTGGAGCTATAGAGGATGAATCTAATTAAATCAATCTGTGGCAAGCAGCTGGAGAAGGACTCCAGCTGACAGCAGCACCTGGGTGTGCGATGCCGGCTGCCTGGGGCACCGCTGGCTGCCACGGCCCCCTCATGCCAGCATCCTCCCCAGGCTTCCCAAACACTGTGATGGCCCCTGGGCCCCTATTGGAGCTGGGGCTGGTCCCCCCCGCCCACCCACACACACAAACACACCCCCGTCTCATTGTTTGCAGGCGGCGACTCTCCAACTAATTAAAGGGATGATTTGTGAAACGCTATCCTGTTATTAATTAGTTTGACACGCGTGCTTAAAACCATTATGCACAAATATTGTTTGTGTATATAAATGACGCCCGCATCCAACCAGCACCGTGATCGGAAAACAAATCACCTGAAAATGTTGCCCCGTTGCCAAATAATTGTCCGTCTGCATGTGTCACAACAATACAAACGATCCCATCGGAGTGTAGCCAACGACACGTGCCGTGTTGGTACATCGCTTGGCTTTCAGAAGCCCAACATCCAACATGGCGGAATGAATGACTGCGCACATCCCCAACAATTGCTCTCCTTCGTCCATGTGTGTGTCCCGTCCCCCCCGTTCATCGCGACGTCTTTTAATTACTTGTGAAAAATGAGTTCATTTGGAAGACGAACAACCGGAGCGGTGCATGTCTGTTTTGGCTTGGCAAGGCTAAAGATGGGGATTTTTTTCCCCCACTGCATTAACATGTAAATAAAACTAACTATTTACACTCCTTGCAGAGAAAATTTGCAGCGACTTCCTCACACACAAATGTGCAATCAAATAATATTATTTAATAAAATTCAAATAATATGCGTCCTTATTTTACCTTTTCTAACTACCGTATTAGTTAGTCGCTCCGGAGTATAAGTCGCACCTGCCGAAAATGCATAATAAAGAAGGAAAAAAAAAACATATATAAGTCGCACTGGAGTATAAGTCGCATTTTTTGGGGGGAAATGTATTTGATAAAATTTAACACCAAGATTAGTGTCAAGCTTAGACTTGGATTGTTTGTGCTCCTTCGACGCAGAGGGAATATGGGACGAGCCAGGCGGGAATTCAGGTACATGATTCTTTATTTATACACTAAACAGAAAAATAAGCAAACTAAGGGGCACTCACAAGGGAGGTACAAAACTTGGCTACAAAATATAAACGGGAAACAAAAACACTTGCTCGATTGGCATGAATGAACTATGAACAGAAACAGCCCGATGGCATGGCTATAAACAACTAAAACAAAACACTTACTGTGACAAAAAACAGGAGGCAAGAATAGCAAGGTGCGTGGCAGGTGATCGTGGGCATGGAGAATGAGCAGCAAGGTCGTAGATTACAATGAAAGTTAGAACGGCATGGGTAATGAAAGGTAATGTTCCCAGACTGATGGACAGAAAGAAATTGACTTAAATAGTGGCTGTGAATAATTAGGAACAGGTGCGGGACTGAGGGCATGGGCGTGACTAAGAGGGCAAGGTGAAAAGCAATGAGTTGTCATGGTAACAAAACAAACCAGGAAGTGAAAAAACGGAACAAGAGTCCAGAAAACAAAACAAAACATGATCAAACATAAAACCAGATTTACAGACGTGACAATTAGAGATTTGAAAGGACATTTAAAATAAATAAAGAATAGTGAACAACAGGCTGAATAAGTGTACGTTATATGATGAATAAATAACCAATGAGAAGGTGCCTGGTATGTTAACGTAACATATTATGGCAGTGGTTCTTAACCTGGGTTCGATAGAACCCTAGGGATTCGGTGAGTCGGCCTCAGGGGTTCGGCGGAGCCTCCGCCACAGAGGTAAAGACACATCCGACTTATCGTGTAAATAAAAACTTGTCCCTATCAGCGAATTATGGATACCCCCAAACAATGTTCCCTCTAATTTTCCATCCGATTTGCAGGTTGTTTGATTGATCGATTGAAACTTTTACTAGCAGATTGCAAAGGAAGAGTTTACACAGTAGAGTACATATTCTGTACAATTGACCACTAAATGGTAACACCTGTCAGGCTTGGACTGTGGATGTTTGTGCTTCCTCGATGCAAGGATGATGTGGGACGAGTCAGGCATGAATGTAAGTACATGATATTTATTAACTAAACAAACAAACTACAAAAAGGCAAACCAAGGACGCGCTCTGTGGCGGATAATAATCTAGACGAAACTTAAAACAAAACAGCACAATGGCATGACTACATACAAATAAACAAAAGATACTATCTATGGCAGGGGTGCCCACACTTTTTCTGCAGGCGAGCTACTTTTCAATTGACCAACTCGAGGGGATCTACCTCATTTATATATATCATTTATATTTATTTATTTATGAAAGAGACATTTTTGTAAACAAGTTAAATGTGTTTAATGATAATACAAGCATGTGTAACACATATAGATGTCTTTCTTTCACAAAGACAAGAATATAAGTTGGTGTATTACCTGATTCTGATGACTTGCATTGATTGGAATCAGACAGTAATGATGATAATGCCCACATTTTCAAATGGAGGACAAAAAAAGTTGTCCTTTCTGTACTATACCACATGAAAGTGTTTTTTTTTGGCATCTAATTCATCCAGCTTCCATACACTTTACAAGAAAAACATTGGCGGCAAATTCCGTAGCTTGCATGATTGACATTCACGGCACCCGAGGGTCTTGTGAGATTACGCTGGCTGCTGCCAGTTCATTATTATGAAAAAATGACAGAGAGGAAGGCGAGAAACACTTTTTATTTCAACAGACTTTCGCGCCGTCCCTTCCGTCAAAACTCTAAAGGCCGACTGCACATGTCCTATCTTCACAATAAAAGCCCTGCTTCATGCTGCCTGCGCTAACAAAATAAGAGTCTCGGAAAGCTGGCGTGCACATCACTTGTGCACGCCAGCTTTCCGAGGGATCGCCTGTGCACGCCAGTTTTCCGAGACTCTGTATTTAGTTAGCGCAGGCAGCATGAAGCAGGGCTTTTATTGTGAAGATAGGAAATGTGCAGTCGGCCTTTAGAGTTTTGACGGAAGGTACGGCGCGAGAGTCTGTTGAAATAAAAAGTGTTTCTCGCCTTCCTCTCGGTCATATTTTAATAATAATGATCTTGCAGCAGCCAGCGTCATCTCACAAGACCCTCCGGTACCGTGAATGTCATTTAAGTGACATCTTGGTGAAGATTGATGATCACAAATTTTTAGGTCTATTTTTTTTAAAAGCCTGGCTCGAGATAGACCGACACACCCCCCGCGGTCGACTGGTAGCTCGCGATCGAGGTAATGGGCACCCCTGATCTATGGCATAAACAACAAAACTTACTCGGCGTAGACCAAAATGAACAACAAGGCATGAAACAGATTATCAAGGTCGTGAAGGAGGTGCAGCATGGGTAGGGTGCGTGCGAGTGTGAAGATCCCTGAATGATGAACAGAAAGAAAATTACTTCAAAACTGGCTGTGATAATCAGGAACAGGTGCGGGACTGAGGGCAGGGGCGTGACAAGGTGGGAACTAATGCGTTGGCATGGAAACAAACAAAACCAGGAAGTGCAAAACGTGACTGAATGTCCAAAATCTAAACATAACATGATAAAACAAAACATGATCCATAGGTGCGACAACACCCGAATAAGTTTTTACACTTAACCAATTCATGGTAATGTGTGTAAGGTGTGTAATTTTTGGTGAGTTCATGCACTGTGTTGGTTTTGTTCTTTGAGCAAGGTGATGTCCATGCACTGTTCATTTTGAGCACCAGTAAAAAAACATGATTTTTTTTCTTGAATTTGAAAAAAAAAACATTTTATTTTTCACTAAAGAAGGGTTCAGTGAATGTGCATATGAAACTGGTGGGGTTCGGTACCTCCAACAAGGTTAAGAACCACTGTATTATGGTAAGAGTCATTCAAATAACTATAACATATAGAACATGCTATACGTTTACCAAACAATCTGTCACTCCTAATCCATGAATCCCATGAAATTTTATATGTCTAGCCTCTTACGTGAATGAGTTAAATAATATTATTTGATATTTTACGGTAATGTGTTAATAATTTCACACATAAGTCGCTCCTGAGTATAAGTCGCACCCCCGGCCAAACTATGAAAAAAACTACGACTTTTAGTCCGAAAAATACGGTAAATGTATCCACTAATTCCTTTTTAACAGAAATAAATAAATTTATTGTGTGACTGATACAAAATATTCACACATATGGTTTTCTAAACCAAAATTCATCTATTTATTATTCTTCTCTTCCAGATTTTGGTTTCGCTAAACCTTCCAAATTTTTCACCCGATTGGCAAATTCCAACATTTCCTAGATTTCCCAGAATTCCAGGTTTTCCGGGGCATTTTTCCCATTCAAAATGTAATGGCAATTTTTCCAAACTTCCACCATTTCAACATTTTTCCGCCGATTCAAATAAATCCACCTTCAACGCATTTCTCTCATCCTTTCTCCAAGTTAAAAAAAAAAATCCAGGAATTCTCAGAATTCCCTTTTTTTAAAACCCTTTATTCTGTCGACTACTCCTTCCACGTTGTTCAACCCACTTCAACCATTCCACGGTCCAAACATTTCTTTTAATCAGGACAAATAAAACAAAGTTGTTTTTTAAACTGAAAAAAAATCCCGGTTTTCCCAAAACTCCTGGAATTCCTTAATACCATTTTTCAATCAAAAATGTTACGACTTCAACATTTCACGACCGATTTGAAAAATTCCAAAACCAAACATTTGAACTCATTAAGAACATTTAAGTGTTTTAACATTTTCGAAAAGATGAACACTTTGCGAAATTCACACATTTTCCATAAAATTCCCATAGAAAAGAATGGGACATTTTTCAAAGTTCCACAATTCCCCCATTTTTCATCCGATTCAAACTGTTCAAAATATTCAGCCTGTTCAAAATTGTTTTCTCCCTTTCAACAATTAAAAAAAATAAAAAAATCCTGCATTTCCAAGAATTCCCAGGTTTCAGGGACGTTTTCCCCATTAAAAATAAATCGTCCATTTTTTAAACTGCCTCAATGCCCACATTTTTCAAACTACTCAAGCCGTTCCAACAACAACACATTCCACTCATCAAATTAACACTTTCCTAAGTTCCAAACAGAATTCCAATTTTCCTGGAAATTCAAACTCTTCAACATTGAAACCATTCCAACATTCAAACTATTCTTACATTCATACAACTTTCTGTCGGCATTTCAGTTCAACTTCAGCATTGGATCATTCGCACGTAAATCCTTCAGAAATTGCCTCATGTAGTTATTTGATATTATCTAATAATGCAACAAATTATCATCATGGATTCCAATTTTTTTTGTTATTTTTTCAAAGCAAGTTGTATATAAAAGTGTACACTGTAAAAAGACAATAGATTTTATGGTATGAAAATGGCAGCTCAGTTTCCAGAAATTTACTTTGACTATCAGTGGTACTTTACTTAACATAAACATTTACAAAAAAGTATGTGTAACTAACTCATTTCACAATATATATATATATATATATATATATATATATATATATATATATATATATATATATATATATATATATATATATATATATATATATATATATATATATATATATATATATATATATATATATATATATGCAGCTATTGTCCGGTGCGGCGAAAAAACAGTTTTGCTTAAAAACATTTAGTGGGTGGGGCTTATGTATGCCATAGTCTGCAAAAAATGTCAAATGTATTCGTTATTTTCATTGCGGAGCTCCTGCTAAAGATGGAACATTTGGCAGAAATACCGGACAATTCTACAAACTTTATGGCTGGCTCACATCGTGGTCACTCCGTGATCACGTACGACCGCCAGACACTTCTGGATGTGGACATATTGGGCCGTTTTGGACTGATAGACGCGTGCGTGCTAAACGTGCTAACTAGCATGGGAATACGTCGGCGGCTACATCCAGCGGCCTGTGAACAGCGGAGTCTAGTAGCAGCGGGGGCCGTCTACGGAGCAGACGCCAGCGGTGTGATCGGAAACGCGGATGTCGAGCGGGGCTAAAAACAAAGCAGAAGGCTAATCCCCACAGAACACCACTTCCCTCCATCCTGAAGACGGATTTAGATGGAAAATGCGAGACTACTGGTCTGGGTAAGGAGTCAGTTAAATTAGAACAAGTTTTTTCTGCTTTGAGTGTTTCAGAGTTGGACATGTGTTTTACCGAGGTGGCTAACTATGATGCGTGCAGTTTATCAAAGCAACAAACAAACAATCGGAAAATCCCCGTTACTGAGGTGGCTAACCATGATGCGTGCAGTTTATCAAAGCAACAAACAAACAATTGGAAAATCCCCGTTAATGAGGTGGCTAACCATGATGCGTGCAGTTTATCAAAGCAACAATCAAACAATCTGAAAATTCCTGTCGTATCAATTCCTAGATATGGTCGTAACTATACTAAATGCACTGGGCATAATAAACACAACATTATTAATATTGCTACTACGAATAATTTGATCAAAAATTCCCTGAAACAGCCCACTACCTATAATATAGGTTTTTTAAACATAAGATCATTGTCTCCCAAAACGTTATTAGTTAATGATATCATCAGAGACAACAATCTTAACGTCATCGGTCTCAGCGAAACCTGGCTTAAACCAAACAACTTTTTTGCGCTAAATAAGGCATGTCCTCCTAACTTTACACATGCGCATATTGCCCGTCCGCTTAAAAGGGGTGGGGGGGTCGCACTAATATACAACGAAAACTTTAACCTTAGTCCTAACATAAATAATAAATATAAATCGTTTGAGGTGCTTACTATGAGGTCTGTCACACCGCTGCCTCTACACCTGGCTGTTATCTACCGCCCCCCAGGGCCCTATTCGGACTTTATCAATGAATTCTCAGAGTTCGTTGCTGATCTAGTGACACACGCCGATAATATAATCATAATGGGGGACTTTAATATCCATATGAATACCCCATTGGACCCACCGTGCGTAGCGCTCCAGACTGTAATTGATAGCTGTGGTCTCACACAAATAATAAATGAACCCACGCATCGCAACGGTAATACGATAGACCTAGTGCTTGTCAGGGGTATCACCGTTTCCAAAGTTACGATACTCAACTATACTAAAGTATTGTCCGATCATTACCTTATAAAATTCGAGGTTCAGACGCATGTTCGTCAAACTAATAATAATAATAACTGCTATTGCAGCCGCAACATTAATACAGCCACAACGACAACTCTTGCTGACCTACTGCCCTCGGTAATGGCACCATTCCCAAAGTATGTGGGCTCTATTGATAACCTCACTAACAACTTTAACGATGCCCTGCGCGAAACCATTGATAACATAGCACCGCTAAAGTTAAAAAAGGCTCCAAAAAAGCGCACCCCGTGGTTTACAGAAGAAACTAGAGCTCAGAAATTATTATGTAGAAAGCTGGAATGCAAATGGCGCACGACTAAACTTGAGGTGCACCATCAAGCATGGAGTGATGGTTTAATAACTTATAAACGCATGCTTACCTTAGCTAAAGCTAAATATTACTCAAATCTCATCCACCGTAATAAAAACGATCCTAAATTTTTGTTTAGTACGGTAGCATCGCTAACCCAACAAGGGACCCCTTCCAGTAGCTCAACCCACTCAGCTGATGACTTTATGCTATTCTTTAGTAAGAAAATTGAAGTCATTAGAAAGGAGATTAAAGACAATGCGTCCCAGCTACAACGGGGTTTCTATTAACACTGATACGATGGTATATACGGCGGATACTGCCCTCCAAAATAGTTTCTCTCGTTTTGAGGAAATAACATTAGAGGAATTGTTACAACGTGTAAATGGAATAAAACAAACAACATGTTTACTTGACCCTCATCCTGGGAAACTGATCAAGGAGCTCTTTGTATTATTAGGTCCATCAGTGCTAAATATTATAAACTTATCACTCTCCTCGGGCACTGTTCCCCTAGCATTTAAAAAAGCGGTTATTCATCCTCTTCTTAAAAGACCTAACCTCAATCCTGACCTCATGGTAAACTACCGACCGGTGTCTCACCTTCCCTTTATTTCAAAAATCCTTGAAAAAATTGTTGCGGAGCAGTTAAATGAACACTTAGCGTCTAACAATCTATGTGAAACCTTTCAATCTGGTTTCAGGGCAAATCACTCCACGGAGACAGCCCTCGCAAAAATGACTAATGATCTATTGCTAACGATGGATTCTGATGCGTTATCTTTGTTGCTGCTACTCGATCTTAGCGCTGCTTTCGATACCGTCGATCATAATATTTTATTAGAATGTATCAAAACACGAATTGGTATGTCAGACTTAGCCCTGTCTTGGTTTAACTCTTATCTTACTGATAGGATGCAGTGTGTCTCCCATAACAATGTGACCTCGGACTACGTAAAGGTAACGTGTGGAGTTCCCCAGGGTTCGGTCCTTCGCCCTGCACTATTCAGCATCTACATGCTGCCACTAGGTGACATCATACGCAAATACGGTATTAGCTTTCACTGTTATGCTGATGACACCCAACTCTACATGCCCCTAAAGCTGACCAACACGCCGGATTGTAGTCAGCTGGAGGCGTGTCTTAATGAAATTAAACAATGGATGTCCGCTAACTTTTTGCAACTCAACGCCAAAAAAACGGAAATGCTGATTATCGGTCCTGCTAGACACCGAACTCTATTTAATAATACAACTCTAACATTTGACAACCAAACAATTAAACAAGGCGACACGGTAAAGAATCTGGGTATTATCTTCGACGCAACTCTCTCCTTTGAGGCACACATTAAAAGCGTTACTAAAACGGCCTTTTTTCATCTCCGTAATATCGCTAAAATTCACTCCATTCTGTCCACTAAAGACGCTGAGATCATTATCCATGCGTTTGTTACGTCTCGCCTCGACTACTGTAACGTATTATTTTCGGGTCTCCCCATGTCTAGCATTAAAAGATTACAGTTGGTACAAAATGCGGCTGCTAGACTTTTGACAAGAACAAGAAAGTTTGATCACATTACGCCTGTACTGGCTCACCTGCACTGGCTTCCTGTGCACTTAAGATGTGACTTTAAGGTTTTACTACTTACGTATAAAATACTACACGGTCTAGCTCCATCCTATCTTGCCAATTGTATTGCACCATATGTCCCGGCAAGAAATCTGCGTTCAAAGGACTCCGGCTTGTTAGTGATTCCCAAAGCCCAAAAAAAGTCTGCGGGCTATAGAGCGTTTTCCGTTCGGGCTCCAGTACTCTGGAATGCCCTCCCGGTAACAGTTCGAGATGCCACCTCAGTAGAAGCATTTAAGTCTCACCTTAAAACTCATTTGTATACTCTAGCCTTTAAATAGACTCCCTTTTTAGACCAGTTGATCTGCCGTTTCTTTTCTTTTTCTTCTATGTCCCACTCTCCCTTGGGGAGGGGGTCTGGTCCGATCCGGTGGCCATGTACTGCTTGCCTGTGTATCGGCTGGGGACATCTCTGCGATGCTGATCCGCCTCCGCTTGGGATGGTTTCCTGCTGGCTCCGCTGTGAACGGGACTCTCGCTGCTGTGTTGGATCCGCTTTGGACTGGACTCTCGCGACTGTGTTGGATCCATTGTGGATTGAACTTTCACTGTATCATGTTAGACCCGCTCGACATCCATTGCTTTCCTCCTCTCTAAGGTTCTCATAGTCATCATTGTCACCGACGTCCCACTGGGTGTGAGTTTTCCTTGGCCTTATGTGGGCCTACCGAGGATGTCGTGGTGGTTTGTGCAGCCCTTTGAGACACTAGTGATTTAGGGCTATATAAGTAAACATTGATTGATTGATTGATATTGCATTCAATTGCATATTTATTAAATTGATGCAAGAAACGTGATTTTATTACACGTTTTAAACTTTTTTTAAGTTAAAATAAAGATAATAATAAATATCTGCTTGATTTAAAGTTTCAAAGCAGCAAGTTATCCACCAAATTGTACATTTTAAAAATGACAATATGTTTTACGGTAAAAACTGTAAAATCATTTTTTTTATCAATTTTTTGAATCGATGCAAGAAATATGATTCTATTATACATTTTAAACTTTTTTTATGTTTAAAAAAATATACCAATATTAAAACATATATGTTTGATTTACAGTTTCTAAGCAGCAAGTTATCCACAAAATTGTACATTTTAAAAATGACAATATATTTTACAGTAAAAACTGTAAAATCAATTTTTTTTATAAATTTTTTGAATCGATGCAAGAAATATGATTCTATTATACATTTTAAACATTTTTTAAAGTTCAAATAAATATAATAATAATAATAAATATCTGCTTGATTTACAGTTTCAAAGCAGCAAGTTATACACCAAATTGTACATTTTAAAAATGTCAATATATTTTACGGTAAAAACTGTAAAATCCATTTTTTAGAATTTTTTTTAATCAATGCAAGAAATATGATTCTATTATACATTTTAAACTTGTTTTAAGTTCAAATAAATATAATAATAGTCATAAATATCTGATTGATTTACAGTTTCAAAGCAGCAAGTTATCCACCAAATTGTACATTTTAAAAATGACTATATATTTTACGGTAAAAACTGTAAAATCTATTTTTTATCAGTTTTTTGAATTGAGTCAAGAAATATGATTAAATTATATGTTTTAAACGTTTTTTAAGTTGAAATAAATATAATAATATTAATAAATATCCGCTTGATTTACAGTTTCAAAGCAGCAAGTTATCCATAAAATTCTACATTTTAAAAATGACAATATATTTTACGGTAAAAACTGTAAAGTATATTTTTTATAAATTTTCTGAATTGATGCAAGAAATATGATTATATTATACATTTTAAACTTTCTTTTAAGTTCAAATAAATATAATAATATTAATAAATATCTGCTTGATTTACAGTTTCAAAGCAGCAGGTTATCCACCAAATTGTACATTTAAAAATTACAATATATTTTACAGCAAAAACTGTAAAATACATTTTTTTATCAATTTTCTGGATTGATGCAAGAAATATGATTATATTATACATTTTAAACTTTTTTTTAAGTTCAAATAAATATAATAATATTAATAAATATCTGCAAAATATCCACCAAATTTAAAAAATGACAACATATTTTACGGTAAAAACTGTAAAATTAATTTTTTATCTATTTTTTTAATTGAGGCAAGAAATATGATTATAATATACATTTTAAACGTTTTTTAAGTTAAAATATATATAATAATATTAATAAATATCTGCCTTATTTACAGTTTCAATGCAGCAAGTCATCCCCCAAATTGTACATTTAAAAACGACAACATATTTTACAGTAAAAACTGGCAGCTGATGTAAATAAATAGAATGTTCCATTTACAGTAAGAAAACACTAATTGTTATGGTACTATTGTAACGAATGAGATGCCAGTTTTTTACTGCAAAATATAGTTTTTTATTATTATTTTTTTTACAGTATATGGAAACAAATATAATAATAAAATGCATAAGAATTTGTATAAGAATATAACGAGGTGTATCCCTATACCCTGGGTGTCAAACTCTGGCCCGCGGGCCAAATATGTAATTTAATTTGGCCCTTGAGGTAATATCAATTTAGCATTAGAGCTGGCCCGCCGGTGTTATACAGCGTCTGTGCCGCTGTAACACCGCATTCACCAATAATACTCATACTTGCCAACCCTCCTAATTTTCCCGGTAGACTCTCGAAGTTCAGTGCCCCTCCCGAAAATCTCCCGGGGCAACCATTCTCCTGAATTTCTACCGATTTCCACCTGGACAACTATATTGGGGGCGTGCATTTAAGGCACTGCCTTTAGCGTTCTCTACAACCTATCGTCACGTCCGCTTTTCCTCCATACTAACAGCGTGTCACATAATATTTGTGGCTTTTACACACACACACACACACACACACACACACACACGCACACACACACACACACACACACACACACACACACACGCACAAGTGAATGTAAGGCATACTTGGTCAACAGTCATACAGGTCACACTGATGGTGGCCGTATAAACAACTTTAGCACTGTTACAAATACACTGTGAACCCACACCAAACAAGAACGACAAACACATTTCAGGTGAACATCCCCACCTTAACACAACAGAACAAATACCCAGAACCCCTTGCAGCACTGACTCTTCCGGGAAACTTCCAGCAAACTGACCAATAATTAACGTTTTATTCGTGCATTTTCTCTTGGTACTTCAAAACTTGAATGTTTGGTTCATTCATTATTGTTATTTTATTTTCAAATGTATTATGAGACTGTGGAAAAAATGTGATATTTACCTCAGAAGATTGCAAATGGAAAAAAAGGCATAACATTTTTATTAAAATGTTATTGTCACACCTATGGGTCATGTTTTGTTTTGTCATGTTATGTTTTTGATTTTAGACATTCAGTCACGTTTCGCACTTCCTGGTTTTGTTTGTTTCCATGCCAACGTATTAGTTCCCACCTTGTCACGCCCCTGCCCTCAGTCCCGCACCTGTTCCTGATTACCACAGCCAGTATTTAAGTAATTTTCTTTCGGTTAATTATTCTGGGATCTTCACACTCGCACGCACCCTACCCATGCTGTTCAAACCTTCACGTCCTCGTCCACAGTTTCATGCCGAATAAGTTTATGTATTTATGCCACAGTGCTAGTTTTCTTTTGTTTGTATATAGTCATGCCATCGTGCTGTTTCTGTTCATAGTTCATTCATGCCAATCGAGCAAGTGTTTTTGTTTCCTGTTTATATTTTGTAGCCAAGTTTTATACCCCCTTGTGAGCGCCCTTAGTTTGATTATTTTTGATTATAGTGTTTAAATAAAAAAAAACATGTACCTGAATTCACGCCTGGCTCGTCCTGTAATCCCGCTGCGTCGAAGGAGCACACACCATCCATGTCTAAGCCTAGTTATGACAGTTATTTGATATGCCATTGATATTTGTTTTAATGATTATTATTATTATTATTTGAAACTGGATTTTGCATGTCACTAAAGTTATATAAGCCTTGCTTGTTCAATCCATCCATCCATTTCCTACCGCTTATTCCCTTTTGGGGTCGCGGGGGGCGCTGGCGCCTATCTCAGCTACAATCGGGCGGAAGGCGGGGTACACCCTGGACAAGTCGCCACCTCATCGCAGGGCCAACACAGATAGACAGACAACATTCCCACTCACATTCACACACTAGGGCCAATTTAGTGTTGCCAATCAACCTATCCCCAGGTGCATGTCTTTGGAAGTGGGAGGAAGCCGGAGTACCCGGAGGGAACCCACGCATTCACGGGGAGAACATGCAAACTCCACACAGAAAGATCCCGAGCCTGGATTTGAACCCAGGACTGCAGGACCTTTGTATTGTTAGGCAGACGCACTAACCCCTCTGCCACCGTGAAGCTGATAATTAATATTTAATGCAAAAACTTGTTTGGATCCCTATTAAAAGGTTAATTTGTTCAACCTTGGCCCGCGGCTTTGTTACGTTTAAAATTTGGGCCCACTCTGTATTTGAGTTTGACACCCCTGCTCTATACAATTACCTCGGTGAAAATAAGCTCAACACCCCTGTTATAGACCACAATGAAAGTGTTTAAATGTGTTATAAAATCACCCTAGACCCCCTTTCAAAGGTAATTTGTAGTTTATCATTGTAAGAATCAATATTTTTGTGTATCTATTTTTTCTGGACACGGCAAAATAACACACACACACAAATGATCCGTCGTATTAATAAATAGATCAGATGTTATGGTGTGAATTTGCAGGTGTAATTTGGTTTGAGTCCATCAAGATTAATTTTGTCAGCCACGTGATGTATGCAATCCTGGGGGACGCTCCCATGCATCAGTGTCACCCCGGACCAGATTTTTCATGGGAGTTGAGGGTTTCCAAGATTAAGTGCGGTATTAGTCAATGTTTTGGGGATAAGACTTCACACTAATTTAGTGAAGAGCAACAACCTGCAGAGGAAGCTCCATTAGCAATGACAATGAACTACAGCTCCGGTGGGGAAATCTGATTAACGCCGCACGCTGGAATTCTGAAGTCATTTCACTGCTCGGGCAATAATTCTACATTTGCAGAAATAACCGGCTCGGAGAGTGCTTTCGCCGTTGCCAGAATATCTCTTTAGCGGAGTATTGTCATATTTCATGCATCCCCAGGAGGTGACGCGGTTGTTAGTTCTGACAACAGATTTATGGGTGTCAAGAGATGCAAACACAAAGAGGGGTCTTTATTTGGGGATTTAGAAATACGGCTGAGCGTTTGTTCGACGGTATTATCCAGCAAATTGCAAACAAAAGCAGACCCTGCTTCAGGCGATGTGTGATGTGTGTTCTGTGTCTAAACTTTATTCCCAACACACAGACTGACCTTTTACTTTGATATATATCCTTTCTTTTTCTTTTTTCCAAGGGAACACTATTGAGATCCGATGTTTTGAATATACAGCACTGACACGCTGCTGTCAGCATTGATTTCCATTTCTTCCAGAAATATGGTGCTGAAATCCTCTCCAGGCAGATAAGTAACTTTACACACCACTGCCAGATCTGATTGCCTCTCTGCAAAGCGGCCTGTATTGAAGTCATTCTAAAGGCACGCCACAGTACGTTGTATTTTTCTCCTGTTCTGCTCCTCTGAGAACCCTCACGGAGCGCTCATCTAAATAAGAATATTTATTCCACGCTTGTCTGTTTTCGCTGCCGTTGTTGCGCTGCGGGCCTGAGGTGTTGGATGTAAGCGGGGATCCAGTCTTTTCATAACAGAGCGAGTGACCTCACCAAGTAGAAACATGTCAGAATGCATTGCCATTAGAGGTGGGATTTTTATGTAGTGTGCACTTAAGATGTCACTTTCATCTCGGATATGAGTAGGAAGCAGTTTATGTCAAATGTTTTCAGTTTCACTATAGTTTTTTTTTCCACTTTTTTTTGTGCGTTAAAATAAGAATAACGAGATAACTGGTGTGATAAATCACAAAGAATTATCGCATAAATAATGTATGAAAGCAGATTAAATGTTCAATTTTTTGGGGGACTAAAACCGCAGAAAAAAATTACAATTGTGTCCAAATATCGGTGTGTTTTTTTTTTTTAAGTAAATTTATATTATAATCATGATTAATCCAAAAACGTATATATATAAATATAAAAATTTATAAATATAAATAAATAAATAAATATAAATATAAATAAATAAATAAATAAATATAATAATATAAATATAATAATATAAATATAATATAATATAATATAATATAAATAAATACATAAATAAATAAATAATATAAATAATATAAATATAAATAAATATAAATAAATAAATAAATATAAATAAATAAATAAATATAAATAAATATAAAAATGTATATATTAAAAAAAAAAAAACAGATTCATCACACTATTCGTTTTTGGATTATTCCAAAAAAAAATGGAATAATCCAAAAACTAATAGTGTGATGAATCTGTTTGTTTTTTTAAATATATAAATGTTTGGTGTTCGGGTCTGTGGGACCCGTTTTCATCTTTTGCAATTTGTTCAATTAATAATTGATGACTATAAAGAATAATGCTGTTGGTGGAAAGTGGTGGATTGCAGCTGCCTTTAGCACCGAAACACAGCCTGTGTTTCTTTGTTTGTTGTGAAGCTTTAACACAGAGCGGTCAAGCGAACATGTACCTCTACGTCAACCAGCAAGTTTTTGGATGGGAAAATTGTGATATTAAGTCGGCTCTTACCGGAGACTTCAGTGGATTATGGGACTTCCTCCTGCTGCTCAAAAAGGCAGCTGTGATCTTGGCTCCTCCATTGGCTTCTCCGAGAGACACTGGCGTTCACTGCAGCATCCAACTTTCAGGGATGTATTTAACATCTCACTAAAACACTATTAAAACAATAAGCAGATAAGGCAGTGATCCCCAACCAACGGGCCGCAGAAGAATTTTTAATTAATTTTGATTAAAAAAAAAAAAAAAATCATTTTTTTATTAAATCAACATAAAAAACACAATATACACTTACAATTAGTGCACCAACCACAAAAACCTCCCTTTTTCATGACAAAAACGTCCCTTTTTCATGCCAAAGAAAAAAAAAAGACAAATTATTAAGCGGAACAAATTATTAAGCGTTGACCGGTCCGCGGATACAAAAAGGTTGGGGACCACTGAGATAAGGGATCTTCCAGAATTACCCTAGTAAATGTGTCTAAGTACATCTGAAACAGTCCCAGTGCTGCCGCCTGGAGCCGTCGCTTTTTTATTTTATTTTTTATTTTTTATTTTTTTTTGGTGCTTCACTCTAACTTTCCTTATCCACAAATCTTTCATCCTCGCTCAAATTAATGGGGAAATTGTCGCTTTCTCGGTCTGATTAGCTCTTGCTGCTGGAGGCTCACATTATAAACAATGTGAGGATGTGAGGGGCCCTACATCGTCTGCTACTTCCGGTACAGACGAGGCTTTTTTATTAGCGACCTTTATCGTCGATGCTCTCTACTAAATCCTTTCAGCAAAAATATGGCAATATCGCGAAATAATCAAGTATGACACATAGAATGGACCTGCTATCCCCGTTTAAATAACAAAGTCCAATCTCAATAGGCCTTTAATGCGATAACTTTTTTGTGATTAATCACGCGAGTTAACGTGTTATTTTTGATAGCCCTCGTTTATAAAACACCACACGACAGCAGTGTGTCTATCCAAGCAAATGAATAGAATAAGACAATTTAATGTCATTAAATTTAATGAAGGCTCATCATAATCCTTCTTGGTTGTTGTTAATTGTTATAATAAAAGCAATTTCTTACAAATGAGGCAGTTACGCCATAATACTGTCAACAAAGTTATTACTGCAGCCACATTTAAATGACTGCTGTTTTTAAAGCACATGATTAATGTATTTCATATATCATGTGTTATTTTTTTTATTATATTACCATTATATATATTTAGTTGTTCATCATGATTTTTCTGAGAGAATGCCATGTTTTAATATTGGCATGTCTGCTATTGTACATATACACGAGTCAATATTTGTCGATAAATATTAAATTATGCCTGTGAAAAAGTGTAGCAAGGACGTTGTTTGTCTTGTAACTGGGCTCCCAATCTGTTCCATAAAGTCTGAGGACTTAATGAAGAACACACACTTTAGTGTAATGCATATAAAGTAGATGTGTACGATTATTATGTATTATCTGTTTTATTGTGCAATATAACAGAGATGAGGCTGTGATGTTGTGCTGGGGTGGGGAACAGGGTTTGATGGCTGCAGCTTCACACCGTGCACTAATACATTCAGAGCTATGGGTGTCTGGCATTTCTCGCATTTGCTATAATTAAGCGGTGCATTAGAAAAAAAAAAAAGGGGCTGGAATAAAACATGAGTATTCAAATGCGGCCTGGAGCTGATGTTCTAGTGATTATTACAATGCAGATAAAGCATTCCTCACAACTGTCTGTGTCTACTGGAGCCTCCCAAAACATCTGGGCATTTTAATTGAAAAATGGCCTGGTGTTTCGCCGTGCTGCTTTTGCGCTAAGTGAAGTCAACAATTAAGACAACAAAAAAAAAAAGTAATTGATAGAAATTGCGTTTGCTTCATTATTTGGTGTTCTAGTCAAGAAAATGGATTTATCAATTATTTACAGGTCACAGAGCAGAGGCCAAGCGTTGCTGTTCTCGCCGCAGCGTCATTCCAAAAAAAAAAAAAAAACAGCTCAGAGCAAGGCGCTCCCTCGCATGAAATCAATCATAACTATCATAATGTTATGTTCAAACTAATTACTTCTTATGCTGCTTGTGGTATGGCAGGGTACCCAAGTATGCATGGGTTATTGGTTCCTGACTCATGTACCATTTAATTATAATCAATGTTAAATGTGAAACTGTGAATTAAAGATGCAGAAAATGAAATAAACATTCCCGCTCACAATGTTTGCCAGCATTTACGGCACCTCCTCTTCTTTCTAGAGCGCAGTTATTTGTTGACGAACTCCAAGATGCAGAGATGGAGGCAGGCATTGATTGAGAAAACATGATTTAATATAAAATATTAGAATAAGAACAAAAAAAGGGTATAAACAAAAAGCACGCACATGGGCGGAATAACAAACTAAAAGAGCTTGCACTGGGAGCTAGAAAAACGAAAAGGAACTTTAGCATGGAAGCTAGTGGGTAGCAAACAGAAAAAAATGAAAACAGCTAATGGCTAACAAAAACAGCTTACCGCTACGACGACCAGGACAAAATGTAGCACGACAGGTAGTAGCTGTAACGATGCCGGACAAGACAGGTAGCAAAGACACAGGAACGACATGTGGCAACGACAAGACAATACTATGATCCAGCAACTGACACAACACAAAGCAGGTACAAATAGGAGCGGGCTGATTGGCAACGAGTAGGGCCAGGTGCCAATCAGCCGCAGCTGAGGAGGAACACAGCACTCAGGGAACAAGACAGGAAGCTGACAAAATAAGAGCACTAGACAGGAACTAAGGACAGGAAATACTAAACACAGAGGAAACAGACAAATGCAGAGGAAAAAACTAAAACATAGACAAACTGACAGGGGAAAGCCTGACAGTTGTAAGTCGCCACAACGCGATTTAATAGTAGGCAAATAATATTACATAATATAACA
This sequence comes from Nerophis ophidion, assembly GCF_033978795.1. Classification (NCBI taxonomy): domain Eukaryota; kingdom Metazoa; phylum Chordata; class Actinopteri; order Syngnathiformes; family Syngnathidae; genus Nerophis; species Nerophis ophidion. Next base: position 63,623,815 of record NC_084617.1, on the reverse strand, counting down.
GGGGTGTTGGGAAAATATTAATTCGAATACAAATCGAATCGAATACGTTGTGCGATTCAGAATCGATTTTCATTTTTTAAAAATCGATTTTTTTCTTTTTTTAATCAATCCAACAAAACAATACACAACAATACCATAACAATGCAATCCAATTCCAAAACCAAACCTGAACCAGCAACACTCAGAACTGCAATAAAGACACAAAGACGACACAGATAAAGCCAAAAGTAGTGAAACAAAAGTGAATATTATCAACAACAGTATCCATATTATTTATAATTTCTAGCATAGCAGTGATTAAAAATCCCTCATTGACATTATCATTAGACATTTATAAAAATTAAAAAAAGAACAATAGTGTCACAGTGGCTTACACTTGCATCGCATCTCATAAGCTTGACAACACACTGTGTCCAATGTTTTCACAAAGATAAAATAAGTCATGTTTTTGGTTCGTTTAATAGTTAAAACAAATTTACATCATCATAATCAGTTGATAAAACATTGTCCTTTACAATTCTAAAAGTTTTTAAAACAAAAATCTACTACTCTGCTAGCATGTCAGCAGACTGGGTAGATCCTGCTGAAATCCTATGTATTGAATGAATACAGAATCGTTTTGAATCGGAAAAATATCGTTTTTGAATCGAGAATCGAATTGAATCAAAAAAATCTATATATTTTTGAATCGTGACCGCAAGAATCGATATTGAATCGAATCGTGGGACACCCAAAGATTCACAGCCCTATTACATAACATTCCGATATCATGAATTTCCATGTAAGTCCAAAGCTGCCACACTTACGCAGTTAGTGTCACGACTTGGACTATGACTTGGATTGTTTTTCCGATGCAAAGGAAAGATGGCACGAGCGAGACGTGAATGTAAGTACATATTTATTTTTAAACACTGCAGCTAACAAAAGGTAAACAAACGGCGCGCACATTGCTGGTACAAAACTAGACTGAGAAAACAAACAAAGCACAAAGCCAGAACTAAACAAATCAAAAATCTTATGTGGCATGGACAGAATGATTTAAAAAGCATGGCATGAAGACAGTTGAGGTATTAAGTCGCCAGGCTGACTTCCTGGCCATTTCCGGTTTAAATAATAGACATCATAATTGCAAACAGGTGTGAGACATGAGGACAAGGGCGTGACATGAGGACCAGGTGAAAACTAATTTGATGCTATTGTTACAAGACAAACAAAGAAGTGCAGGAACAAGAACTGAATGTACAAAAAACAAAACCAAACATGACCAAAACAAAACATTATCCCATAGACGTGACAGTTAGCAAAATAAATAATAATACAGAAATGACAATGAGCATATTTACACTACAAATGGAGCATTACAAATACCAGTAGAGATAGCGCTATTGATAATGAAGAATACCAATAATGTACCTCTATTGTCAACAATACATTTGTTCAAATGCAACAATACATATACGTAATGATAACTAGAGATAAAAAATGAATACCGAAAAATGGAGTGGAAGAAAGAGATGCAACTTATATTAACTTTAGATGAACCTTAACCGTAGATTGTTATAGTAACAATAGGTTAAGCTTTGTCAGTGTGCCATGTGTTACCCAGTTTTTACAGGGGTCGGCAACCTTTACCACTCAAAGAGCCATTTTAACCCGTTTCACAAAATAAAGAAAATAATGGGAGCCACAAGACTCTGGAAACTTAAAATGAAATAACAATGTATACAGAGTTTTTTTTTTTGCTTTGTGCTATAAACCAGGGGTCTCAGACACGCGGCCCGCAATTACATATGAAGACTTGAAGTTAGTGCGGCCAATGAGATTTATATGAATGCCCCTCATTAGCATCACACATACAAACCCCTTGATTTGTCCGGGAGACACGCAAGTTAGAGAATGACTATTCCGTCAGACGTCTGCTGAGTAATACCCAATCAACAAAAATAAGGGCGCGCTACGATGGCACTGTCTTTAGTGCCCTCCACAACTTGTGAAATCAGCTAACCAGTCAGGTCACGTGTTGTATTTGGCTTCTGCAGACGCACATATGCGACTGCAAGGCATTCTTGTTCAACAGCCATACAGGTCACACTGAGGGTGCCAGTTTAAACAACTTTAAAACTGTTACAAATGTGTGCCACACTGTGAACCCACACCAAACAAGAATGGCAAACACATTTCGGGAAAATATCCGCACTGTAACACAACATAAACACAACATAACAAATACCCAGAATCCCATGCAATCCTGATTCTTCCAGGCAAATCCCCCCCCCCCCCCCCCAAGTCGCCACCTTGTCGCAGATGTTGACTCTAAATGTTATATGTAATTGCTAAATCTACATCTAAATCCTAAATCTAAATCTTAAATCTTTGTAGATTTAGATTTAAGATTTAAAATCAAGATTTATATTTAACATGTAGAGCTCACATTTATTCAAGATTTAGGTTTTAGATTTATATTTAAAATATAGGTGTATAAATATGTTGTCTTTGTAGCATATTCAATTGAATATGGGTCGAAAATGATTTGCAATTTATTGTATTCCGTTTATATTTACATCTAAAGTTAAAGTTAAAGTACCAATGATTGGCTTCTGCAGACGCACATATGCGTCACATATGCAAGGCATTCTTGTTCAACAGCCATACATGTCACACTGAGGGTGCCAGTTTAAACAACTTTAACACTGTTACAAATATGCGCCACACTGTGAACCCACAACAACAAGAAATTATTTTCTGCATTTGACCCGACACCCTTGATCACCCCCTGGGAGGTGAGGGGAGAAGTGAGCAGCAGCGTTGCCGCGCCCGGGAATCATTTAAGGTGATTTAACCCCCAATTCCAACCCTTATTGCTGAGTGCCAAGCACTGGGTCCCATTTTTATAGTCTTTGGTATGACTCGGCCGGGATTTCAACTCACGACCTACCGATCTCAGGGCGGACACTGTAACCACTAGGCCACTGAGTAGGTCACCAACATTAACGGTAACACAACTAAGGTAACCAAAACAATGGAAACAGTACTAAAGCGATCATATACTGAGGATTCTGAGGCACTGACATAGCACAGCATGCATTAATAATATTTCTTTTATTAACATATTTGTTCTGATACGCCTGTGAGACTCCTTCCACAACCCACACACTATTTTAAAGATGAAAGAAACGGAATAATTTAAGATTTTAGCAGTTTCTTTCATCTGAAGTATTCCACAATAGTATGTCTCCCTAATGAATGTAGACCCCGACTGTAACGAGCAAGCGTTTTTGATGCTCGGCGAACATTCCTTCATCCTCCCTTGTCTGAAGAGTGGAGATGAGTCGGTCTGGGCCAGAGGCCGTTCATCTGCCAATATGGCAGCGGCCTGAGTGATGGGCATGTGGCGATGTCACTAATGATCAGACCATAATGATTCGCTGACAGGGGAGGAGAGCAATGGATTGTCACCAGGAGTTGAGTTAAAGAGGGGTTCTAATGATCTGCCAGCAAACACTGGCAAAGCATCTCCTTTATCACTCCATCGTCTTCCTTTACTCCTCATCAGGTTCCTCTCCAATGCTGGTAGCCTCTGTGTAGTGTCTCAATGCCATCTTAGAAGACATGTAAACATCTGTCACCTCCGTATCTATATTTCATGCTATTACCTCTTAGGCCTTGAGCTGTGTGCTGTAAGCCTCGGGGTACTTGATTTCCACCAGCAGGAGCTTTCAGTGGAGGGAGGATCAAGTCATAATTACGGTGCCGCATTCTGGTGTTTTAGCCGCGTGTCCTATATAGCCACATCCCAAGCGGCTGCACTTCTGTAGCACTCAGCGAAATGAAGAATACCTTATAACCTCTATTTTTAACAGATGCTCTATTACCCCTGTTTCAACTGCCATGAGAATCACTCTGACAGGTAGAAATTAATCCAAAGCGAAAAAAGCATTAGAGCTTGTTGTTTGGAAAGGAATAAAACTACATAGTAAAATAAAAGTTAACTTCCGCTTGATCACTTCCCATCTCAACAAACCATCAGGTTGACACTTTCTCTACATGGGTAGCAAAGGTACAACTTGGTATTATTTCTATAGCAGTGGTTCTCAAACTTTATTCACCAAGTACTACGTCAGAAAAAAACTTGGATCTCCAAGTGGAGAGGCGGAGCCGACGGGCCGACCGTGGCGTAGGGCACACCGCCCTGCCCAAGATGACGGCAAGGAGGCGGAGGATGCGGCGGAGCGGAGAGGCGGGGCTTGCTGGGAGCGACGCCGCCACAGTCTAATTCAGGAGCGTGGGTCACACACCGGGACACAATTAACATTTCTCCTGACGCTGTATAAAAAGGGAGAAGGAGGAGCGATCAACGAAAGAGGAGTTGGAGTGTCCGCAGCAGGTGCAGCAGTGCCGGATGAGCGAAAACGACTGGGAGCGAACTGAAGACAGCAGCGAGGACCCGGCCGATCAAAGAGCGAGAGAGGAGCAGCTGAAAAGCGATCCGACCAAAAAGACGAAGCTTTATTGAAAAATAAACGAGAGTCAAACCTGCTAAGCGATGTCCTTCCTTGATGGTCCATGCAACCCGCACGATAACGGCAGGAAGCCATTCACACCACCTTAAAGACCTATATTAAAATGCCGTAGCGCAGTAGGCCCAAGTATGCATTAAAAGACCAGCAAAATGTAAATGTTTAGTCGAAAAGGAGACGGCACTGATGCCGGTGTTATGTTTGCGGAGGGAGTGTACACGGCACAGACCACAAGAGGGCATAGATGCTCTATTAATTATTATGTATATAATATATATATATATATATATTCAATAACAAACAATATAATAATATCAACAATAGAATGGTGTGTGATTCAATTCAAAAGTGTGTGTGTGTGACTATTTGTATGAATTTGCTGTTGAGTGTTACCGGTAGTGTTAAGTGAGAGGCAAGTCCAAAAAGGGCTAGGTTGACTCGTACATCCGTGAAGCAAGCAGAAAGTCGAGTCCAAGCGGGGCGTAAGAGGTCCATATCCAGGCGAGAGGTCGAGATCCGAGGGGGCAGCCAGAAAACCAGAGAGGAACAAAGAATGACGAGACGCACAGCTCACCAAGCGGGAACGGGGATTTGCTGCAGGAACGACAGGACACAAGACAACGCAACAATGACACACGGATAGGAAAACACGGAGAGAGCAGGATTACATTAAGAAAGAATACGGCTCACTGTATGCCAATAGAAGATTACATTCTGGTGCCGGATAGCAGGTTGAGCAAGCTTTGGAAGGCAGGAGAGCTCATCAACGACAGGTGTGTAGATTGCTGATTGCTTGCAGCTGCTTGCCGCAGCCGGAGTGACGAGTACAGGTGAGCGGTCGAGGTGCGCTCTTGGAGGCACAACCAGCAGGTGGCACAGATGGGGGAGTACTGGAATGTGCCCTGGCCGTAACAGCAGGGACGTCTTTTAGACAGCAGAGACATATTTTAGCCTTAGGTGTGTTTATTAGCACAAGTGAGTGATGTGTGTTAGTAAACCAAATACATGGTATTTGACTATGTGATGCATTTAACTTGTGAGTATTACTGTACAATGTTGAAGGTGAGAGTTGTGAAGATATGGAAATCCAAAAGGGGCAATGCAGGCTCAGAGGTCCATGGGCACACAACAGGTCAAGGGCAGGAGCGAGGCGTCAGAGTCCGTGTCTAGGCGAGAGGTCGAGATCTGGGAAGGCAGCAAGAATCCGGGGAGACGAGACAGAGCTCGAATCCAGGGAACGAAGAGGAGCTGCAGGATGACGACACAGGATGGAAAACACAGAGAGCGAGGAGGCACATGAAAAGGAGCTTGAAACTTATGGGCTTACTGAAATATAGAGGTAGCTATGTTCTGGCACTGGAACGAAGGACACGCTGGCTTAAGAAAGGTGTCAAGCTCTCATCATCGGCAGGTGTGTAGATTGCAGGTTGAGTGCAGCGGTGGCCCATGGGCGTGTCCAGAGGCGCGCTTAGAGGAGCGCACAGAAGAATGAGAGGCGGCAGGTGCAGTATATTTCATATATTTTGGCCACTGTAACATTACACACATATTGTTTTACATTTTTTGTTGTACCACTAGATGAAGCCCGTGTACCACTAGTGGTACACATACCACATTGTGAGAATTACTGTTCTATAGGAATATAAAATTCACTACATTTTAGTGTTGTCCATTTTCTGCCCTTTTCGATTCTTTGTGTGGACTTACAAATTGTATTGTTGCGTAAATAGAAAACATTTGTTTTATATTGAAGCAAATTTCCTCATAAGAAATAATGTTAACATGAATAATAGGTTAAAGCCTCCACAAAAGTCCATATTTAATACAATATAAAGCGCTATGCAGTAATCTGTATCAAACAAACATAACAATGGGGTGGCAGATCAACTTTATATTTATTAACAAAACCCAAAACAACAACAAACTAAATGGTCATAATTTGCAGCCGCTCTGCTGACACACACACACACACACTGAACAAAAATATAAAATAAACATTTTTGTTTTTGCTCCATTTTTTTTTAGTTAAAACTCAAAGATTAAAAACTTTTACTGTATACACAAAATACTTATTCCTCTCAAATATTGTTCACAATTCTGTCTAAATCTGTGTTAGTGAGCACTTTTTCTTTGCCAAGATACTCCATCCCACCTTACAGGTGTGGCAATTCAAGATGCTGATTAAACAGCATGATTATTGCACAGATTGCCCACACTAAAAGGCCACTCTAAAATGTGCAGTTTTATCACACAGCCCAATGCCACATATGACGCAAGTTTTGAGGGATACTTCAGTTGGCATGCTGTTGCCCGTGAATATAATGTTCATTATTTGTGAACTGAATGATCTGAGACCAGCCACCCGGACAGCTGCTGCAACAATTGGTTTACATAACCTAATAATTTCTGCACAAACTGTAAGAAACAGTCTCAGGGAACCTCATCTGCATGCTCGTTGTCCTCATTGGGCTCTCGACCTGACTGCAGTTTGTCGTCATAATCGACTTCAGTGGACAAATGCTCACATTTGAGGGTGTCTGGCATGTTGAGGAGGTGTTCTCATCACGGATGAATCCCGGTTTTCACTGTTTTAAGGACAGATGGCGTTCAGCATGAGTGGCGTAATGAGGGAGAGCGGTTTGCTGATGTCAACGTTGTGAATCAAGTGGCTCATGGTTGGGGTTGTGGTCTGGGTCTGTCTGGGTCTGTTATGGACAATGAGCGCAAGCGCATTCTATTGATGGCATTTTTAATGCACAGAGATACTGTTGTGCCATTTACCCGAGACCATCGCCTCATGTTGCAGCATGACAATGCACTGCCCCATGTTGCAAGGAGCTGTACACAACTCCTGGAAGCTGAAAATATCCCAGCTCTTCCGTGGCCAGCATACTCACCGGACATGTCACCCACTGAGCATGTTTGGGATGCCGTGGATCGGTGTATACCACAGTGTGTTTCAGTTCCTGCCAATATCCTGCAACTTGGCACAGCCATTGAAGAGGACTGGACCAACATTCCACAGGCCACAATCAACAACCTGATCAACTCTTTGTGAAGGAGATGTGTTGCACTATGTGAGGTAACTGATGGTCACACCAGATACTGACTGCTTTGCTGATCCTATTAGATCCCAACAAAGCAAAACTAGACATTTCAGAGTGGACTTTTATCACGGGCAGCCTAAGGACCACCTGTGCAATAGTCATGCTGTTTAATCAGTGTCTTGATATGCCACACCTGTGAGGTGGGATGGATTATCTTGTCTTTTTTTTTGGGAGAATCCTAAAGATGATAAAACGCTTGCAAAATGTCTCTCATTAGGAATGTGAATGTGGTGGAATGGTCCGAAGCTTAAACAGCAACAGTTGTATTTACCCATAATCAAAAAGTACAAAGTTGGATTGAATTGCCCATGTAGACAGACAACGTCCTCCGGAGGCGTTGGATGATCGAGAATCAAGCGAATCACACATAGGCCTGGTCTACTTGCCCATTTACATGTTTTCCTTTTGTGTCAAGGTCCCGTTGTTATGGACCTGTCTGTTTTCCAACATCCTTGAATCCCTTAGTCATGATAAACAATCGAAACATTTTGTAGAAGGGTCAGACCGACCACAAATTCAACTTTAACCCACATCTGCCCTTCCGGTGGTTCAGAGGCTTTTTAACAGACTTTCTTTTCGGACTTCGACAGACACAAAATATGGTACAAAAGGTCAGAAATTCCACTACATGAACCATAGGCACGATATATTAAAAAAAAGTGCAGTTCCCCTTCAATTTCGTGGCACAGAAATAAGACAAAAATTAGGTATAGTTACTGCAGAGTCGATGGAGTTACACTCGATGTTAGTTTTTCACCTGCACAGACGACAGTGAGCATCTAGGTAAAATGTTCAGGCCGAAACACTTGGAAGTTTGGTTGTACTTCACCTCATAAGATGCAGATTCAGTCAATTCAAAACTCTGGCACCATTTCAGAAGTACCGATTTATCAGATAATATCGAAACGGCACCCAACCCTTGCACTGGGAGATAAAAGGGCTTTCCCCAAACTGTTCCCAAAAAAGCTGGAAGCACAACAATTGCTAAGTTTGGATAACTTAATGCTATTCAGATTTAGGTGTAATAATTAGGTTGAAATAAAGTTCAAATACTGCCAGAGGACTTTCTTCCCATAATTGTATTCAATTATAGTTGCACTTCATGTAGCGCTCTTTGTCCCACTATTATTTTATCCCTTTTAAGGTAAAAGTAAAAGCTTTGAAGGGGAAAAAAAGACAAGACTTTATTAATGTGAGAAATGGTTAATGAGTGTTTGGTAACCTTTTTGCATTATCCATCATCAGGTAATGGAGGCAAGGGTCCCTCTTCCAATCTGCTTCATTAAAAAAAGGTTCCCTTACATGCTAATATGATGCTGCATACTCTTCAAACAAATGCTGTATCGATTTTGCACTAGTTAGAGTTTCTTTAAAGCATGTCAGAGCAAGAACATGTACAGAAAAATCTAATTGGGTGTCAATATTACGATGGTGGAAGCAGTCATTATATCAGCAATGGAGTGTGTATTAGAAACACCTTGCAGTTGTCAGGTTCAAACACTGATGACATTTATTAAACAAGACAAAAGGCAAAGAATCAAACAGAGACATAATTAAATGTGGACTCAGATCTGAGGAGAGACTTGGCCACTGTACACTTTGTACAGTCTTGCACCACACTCTGACGAAAAACGCTTACGTCTCCTCTTTTATTGGATATTTAATGTTTACGCAACAACACATGTCACAACTGAAATGGGGAGTATGTAAACAGTCATTGTTTTCGGTCACATTGAAGACAAAAGAAGAAGATGCCTCAGGCTTGGGCTTGTCCTGGATTCAGCTTCGGCAGGTGTTTGAGGACAATAGATAACCCCTCCCGTCGCATTCCAACGTACACAGCGGAATCTTCCAAGACTTTGCTTGGTGTACCAAAGACAGCTCTCATCTGTTCACTGGAAACTCAGAAAGTGGAAAGTTTTTTGGATAATTTACATACAATTTTTCTGACACAGTGTCACATGGTGTAGTCTATCAGTTCAGTTTATTTATGTATATAGCACATTTAAAAAAACAATGTGCAAATTGGAGACCGTCAGAATTTTATTTTTCCTGCTGTATGTCACAATTGGGTGGTTAATGAGTGTAACGAATACAAATTGAAAAAAATCTGGAATGCATGAGGTGCCCGGAACTTTACATTAGCGTTGTCTCATTACGAATACTTTGGTACTGGTACCAAAATTATTTCAATACTTTTCGGTACTTTTCGATACTTTTCTTAATAAAGGGGACCACAAAAAATTGCATTATTGTCTTTATTTTAACAAAAACATCTACAGTAAACATATGTTTATTATTGCAAGTTTGTCCTTAAATAAAATAGTAAACATACAAGACAATTTGGCGGTATAGCTCGGTTGGTAGAGCGGCCGTGTCAGCAACTTGAGGGTTGCAGGTTCGATTCCCGCTTCCGCCATCCTAGTCCCTGCCGTTGTGTCCTTGGGCAAGACACTTTACCCACCTGCTCCCAGTGCCACCCACACTGCTTTATATGTAAAAAAATTTGAAATTGGGTTTCACTATGTAAAGCGCTTTGAGTCACTAGAGAAAAAGCGCTATATAAATATAATTCACTTCTTTTATTAGTAAGAAAGCAAACAAAGGCTCCTAATTTAGCCTGCTGACATATGCAGTAACATATTGTGTCATCATCCATTCTATTATTTTGTCAAAATTATTAATGACAAGTGGTGGAAAATGAATTATTAATCTACTTGATATTTTACTCTTAATAACTGCTTACTTTCTCTTTTAAGATGTTTTGCCTACACTTCTGTTAAAATGTAATAATCATTTATTCTTCTGTTGTTTGGATGTTTTACATTAGTTTTGGATGATACCACAAATGTGGGTATCAATCCGATACCAAGTCGTTACAGGATCATACATTGGTCATATTCAAGGGCCTCATGTGTCCAGGGACATATTTTCTGAGTTTATAAACATAATATACATAAAAAGAAGAAAATAAGAAGATGTTTTGATGCCAAAAAATATCAACGTAATCATAGTAGTATCGACTAGATATGCTCTTGTACAAAGTACTCTGTGATTGTGCGCTGCCAAACATGCTCCTCTGCTCGTAAACCAGCAATGACATGACGACGGGGGGGGCAGGGGGTGGGGGAACGATACTTTTCAGAGGCAGTATGGTACCGAATATGATTCATTAGTATCTCGGTACTATACTAATACCGGTACACCATATAATTCTACTTTACATAGTTTCCGCACGTCTGCTGGAATTGAGTGATCATGAGAGCGGTGTTGTGTGGGTGCTGTGATCTGTGTAGTGGGGGACAGTGGATGTTTTATTTGTTTTTTTTTATATTCATGCACAGGAGTGCAATTTTTACTCATTATTTTTAAAACATGAATGAAGGTTATGGCAAGCCAAATAGATATATAGTATATTAGAACAATTGTCATTAAAATTCTGATTGAGGCTGTAAAGTGTGTCTTAGCCAATTATTTGATTAATCGAGCAAATCAATCGATACACGAAAACAACTATCGATAGCTGCAGCCAAACCGCTGATAAACTGCAGTAGACCAAGTCTGTTTGCCTTTACTGTGGTTCGAAAGCAGGGTTATACTCTTTTTGGTCTGCATGTTGTTTTACTTAAAAATTAATTTACATTATGGGAAATTACTCTCTGATTAGGGGAGCAGGGGTTAGTGCATGTGTCCCACAATACAAAGGACCTAAGTAGTCCTGCGTTCAATCCCGGGCTTGGGATCTGTCTATGTGGAGTTTGCATGTTCTCCCCGTGACTGTGTGGGTTCCCTCAGGCTTCCTCCCCCCTCCATAGACATGCACCTGGGGATAGGTTGATTGGCAACACTAAAAATCGGCCTTAGTGTGTGAATGTGAGTGTGAATGTCGTATGTCTATCTGTGTTGGCCCTGTGATGAGGGAGCGACTTGTCCAGGGTGTACCCGCCTTCTGCCCGAATGCAGCTGAGATTTTTTTATTTAGATTTTTATTAAGGATCCCCATTAGCTGGTTGCCACAATAACCCACGAGTCTTCCTGGGGTCCACAACTCAATACAATTACAAATAAAAGCATATAATTATAAAAATAAAAAATAAATAAACACATCAATAAGACAGCAGGCAAACAATTTACAGTCACAGAATAATAATTACCATATACCGTATTTTTTTAACTATAAGTTGCATTTTTTTTCATAGTGCGACATATACTCCGGAGCAACTTATGTATGAAATTATTAACACATTACCGTTAAATATCAAATAATATTATTTATCTCATTCGCGGAAGAGACGAAGAAAATGTCAGCAATCGTCACACACACGTCAACCAATAAGAATTTGGCGGGGGAGGGTCATGTCAGAAGTGCATTGTGGGTCATGGAATGCTAACTGTTATATGCTACATGCTACTGCCGTAGCTATTAAAATGAATGATTTCATCGTTGGCGAAAACTTACAAAAACTAAGAAGGGCTGAACGAAAATGGCACCGAAAAGGAAATCATGTACTGCAGATTACACAATATCAAATAATATTATTTATTTAATTTGCGGAAGAGACAGAGAAAATGTCAGCAATCGTCACACACACGTCAACCAATAAGAATTCGGCGGGGGAGGGACATGGCAGAAGTGCATTGTGGGTAATGGAATGCTAACTGCTATATGCTATATGCTACTGCCGTAGCTATTAAAATGAATAATTTCATCGTTGGCGAAAACTTACAAAAACTAAGAAGGGCTGAACAAAAATGGCACCGAAAAGGAAATCATGTACTGCAGATTACACAATATCAAAATAATATTATTAATCTCATTCGCGGAAGAGACGGAGAAAATGTCAGCAATCGTCACACACACGTCAACCAATAAGAATTCGGCGAGGGAGGGTCATGGCAGAAGTGTATTGTGGGTCATGGAATGCTAACTGCTATATGATATATGCTACTGCCGTAGCTATTAGAATTTTAAAAACCTGTTTACTTTAAATGCCGGTGAGAATTTGAGGCAGGTTATTCCAGAGCGATACAGATCTATAAATAAAAGATTTCCGCAAAGCATTCTTCCTGGGACGAGGGAGTACAAGAGATAGGCTCCAGCACCTCCCACGACCGCGACTGGGACAAGCGGTAGAAAATGAATTTTTTTTTAGGAGGAAAAAATATATATCTAAAGATAACTTGTTTGACAAATTTTAGTCATCTGGATGCTTTGGCTCCTTTAAATGTGTCATGAAGCAGACAGGATGCAGACGTAGAGACGATTCATAGGAATGAGCTCCAATGTACACTCATCCTTAAATAAATGTTGCCTTTTCCTAATTTCTGGAAGACATGCAAACACGGGCCTGAAAGTCAACAACATTGCACACTTCAAAAATAATATTTTTCATGAAGCACCTGGGGATAGGTTGATTGGCAACACACCAAAAAATTGGCCCTAGTGTGTGAATGTGAGTGTGAATGTTCTCCGTCTATCTGTGTTGGCCCTGCGATGAGGTGGCGACTTGTCCAGGGTGTACCCCACCTTCCGCCCGATTGTAGCTGAGATAGGCGCCAGCGCCCCCCGCCACCCCAAAAGTGAATAAGCGGTAGAAAATGGATGGATGGATGAATACTCGTCCATCTTTCCCCCACATCATATTTTCCCATTTCCGCCTATTTTCGTCAAATGGTTTGCTTTGCTAGGAGACTTGCCTTGGCTATATCTACATACCAGATGTCTGCAATTGCTGCGTCAAACCTCAAAGTCCTCCTCGACGATATGGAAACGTGCAAGAGGGCAAATGGAGTCAGAGACCCCCCCCCTTCTTACTCGTAATAAATCATGCTTGGCAGCACAGAATAAGCCACTTCTGGAGACATTGCTAGTGGCACTCTACCCATTGCAATTCATCACCGGAAGTACAAAAACCTTTAAGAAAATTTCTCCACAAATTTCTCCATGAGATAACCTCTGTACCGTCGCTGCTAACATCAGCAGCCAAGGTGCATTGTCCTCTCCAGACAAGGCAATATCCGTCACTTGTACAATCATTCCAGTTTATTGCCACGGTGGCCTTTTGCAGATTGTAACTGAGCTAATTGCTACTCATTTACTCACAAAGATAATGGGGCTTTTAAGAAAGAGAAAAATGATTTGCCCTCACACGAAAAAATTGTATGGAGCACGGTGGTGATGGAAGTTAGCTTGTCTGCATCGCCAAGGCTCCAAATCTGGGATCAGGCCTCTCTGTTTGGAGTATTCTTGTTGTCACTCTGCTGTGATGGCTTTATTCCGGGTACTTTGCTTTCCGAATACATGCATGTTCGGTTCACTCTGAGGCAGGGGTGTCCAAACTTTTTCCACTGAGGGCCACACACGGAAAAAATTAAAGCATGCGGGGGCATTTTGATATTTTTCATTTTCAAAACATTACAAATTATATGGATTTTTCAAATGTATTTCACCTTTAGGGCTTCACGGTGGTAGAGGGGTTAGTGCGTCTGCCTCACAATACGAAGTTCCTGCAGTCCTGGGTTCAAATCCAGGCTCGGGATCATTCTGTGTGGAGTTTGCATGTTCTCCCCGTGAATGCGTGGGTTCCCTCCGGGTACTCCGGCTTCCTCCCTCTTCCAAAGACATGCACCTGGGGATAGGTTGATTGGCAACACTAAATTGGCCCTAGTGTGTGAATGTGAGTGTGAATGTTGTCCGTCTATCTGTGTTGGCCCTGCGATGAGGTGGCGACTTGTCCAAGGTGTACCCTGCCTTCCGCCCGATTGTAGCTGAGATAGGCGCCAGCGCCCCCCGCGACCCTGAAAGGGAATAAGCGGTAGAAAATGGATGGATGGATTTCACCTTTAGGGGCCCCGGGGACCATAAAGGGTCTCGGATATTAAAATGTTTGAAATAAGTCAAATTTTTATTATTTTTTATTTAACACCTACAGCAGGGGTGTCAAACTCAAATACAGAGTGGGTCAAAATTCTAAACTGAACAAAGCCGAGGGCCAAAGTTGAACAACTTAACCTTTTAATAGGGACCCAAACAAGTTTTGCTTTGAATATTGAACAAGCAAGGTTTATATAACTTTATAGTGTCATGCAAAATCGAGTTTCGTTGGTAGCGGGGGTGTATATTGTAGCGTCCCGGAAGAGTTAGTGCAGCAAGGAGTTCTGGGTATTTGTTCTGTTGTATTTATGTTGTGTTACGGTGCGGATGTTCTCCCAAAATGTGTTTGTCATTCTTGTTTGGTGTGGGTTCACAGTGTGGTGTAACAGTGTTAAAGTTGTTTATACGGCCACCCTCAGTGTGACCTGTAAGGCTGTTGACCAAGTATGCCTTGCATTCACTTGTGTGTGTGTAGAAGATGCATATATTACGTGACTGGGCCGGCACGCTGTTTGTATGGAGGAAAAGCGGACGTGACGACAGGTTGTAGAGGACGCTAAAAGCAGTACCTTTAAGGCACGCCCCCAATATTGTTGGCCGGGTGGAAATTTGGGAGAATGGTTGCCCCGGGAGATTTTCGGGGCGGGGGCACTGAAATTCGGGATTCTCCTGGAAAAATCGGGAGGGTTGGCAAGTATGAGAATTAGCGTTGAATGCGGTGATACAGCGGCACTGCCACTGTATAATACCGGCGGGCCAGCTCTAATGTTAATTTATTATTGTCTCAAGGGCCAAATTAAATTACACGGCAGGCCAAATTTGGCCCGCGGGCCAGAGTTTGACACCCATGACCTACAGTAAATCTTTATGTCAACTTTAAAAAAAAAAAAAAAAGTTTTATGGCTTTTCTGTCAAAAATATCTTTGTTTTTTTAATAGTAAAACTGAAATATGCAGTATTTAGTAATTAGAGCCCTAAACAATCAATAATGCAGGACACCATTGATTTTAATTATTTATTATTTTTGAGTAATCACAGTGAAAAGATAAATAAAATACCACTATGTATATTTGGACTCCAAAAGGTGCACCACTCAGAAAGTGATACATTTTAATTTGGGTTTCTTTCAACACTTGAGTTACGAGATCAACTTCAGATATATCTGTAAATTTTACGTTTAAACTAGTATTTTGTTTGTTTTCTACTCTTTTGTCAAAGAAAACATTTATGTTTTTTATATGGCAACTGCACAATATATGCAACATTTACCACATAAAACATTTTTAAGTGAAATAATTTAATTAATTGGAGCTTTGACTATAATTCATTATAACATGGATTTGTTGTCTTTTTTTTTTTGGAGCAATGGCAAAAAAGTAAAAAATAAATAATTGATTGATTGAAACTTTTATTAGTAGATTGCACAGTACAGTACATATTCCGTACAATTGACCACTAAATGGTAACACCCCAATTCGTTTTTCAACTTGTTTAAGTCGGGGTCACGTTAATCAATTCATGGTAAAGATGTTTTTTATGTGGTAAAATAAAGACAAAAGAAAAAAAAAAACATCCTACATGGCAGCTTTGTGTCAACATTGCAACTTTTTCTTGTTAGATTTGACCTCATTCCAATATTTTTAATGTCCTTTTTTATTTTTGCAATAGCTTTTCCAGACAGTGTGGCGGGCCGGTAAACAATTAGCTGCGGGCCTCAAAGGGCCCCCGGGCCGCACTTTAGACATCCCTGCTCTAAGGGAAAACCCACACTTTGCCATTCCTAACCTGCAGGACTTGGTGCTTTTCGTCCTCCTTTTCCTGGTTCCTGCTGGTCTGCACTCACACCGATCCTTTGAGACCCTGTCCGTTTGCTTGTCCCACCACTTTCTACTATGTCGTTTTACAGCAGTTTCTCCAATGTTGTGGATTGTTAATTATTATTACTGTGGAGGGTGCTGGCTGTCATTAATTGCATGCAAGAAGAACGATCGCATTAGTTCAATTACGCATATGAATGTAGTCACAGGTGACTGACTTTTGATTAGGTGCAGGTGGCCCTCCGGTTACGAACAAGTTGTGTTTCTTCGCCTATAATGTACAGTAAGTTGAAGTTTAGGTGTTGGTTGCAACGTAAACCTAAATTATACTAATATGCTTGTGGTTGTCCTTTAAAGGCCTACTGAAACCCACTACTACCGACCACGCAGTCTGATAGTTTATATATCAATGATGAACTATTTACATTGCAACACATGCCAATACGGCCTTTTTAGTTTACTAAATTGCAATTTTAAATTTCCCGGGAGTTTCTTGTTGAAAACGTCGCAAAATGATGACATGAACGCGTGACGTCACGGACTGTTAGGAAATATTAGCGCTGCGCACACACACAGCTAAAAGTCTTCTGCTTTAACCGTATATTTACACAGTATTTTGGACATCTGTGTTGCTGTTCAATTAATAATGGAGAGATCAAAGTAGAAATATGGAGTTGGGAAGCTTTAGTCTTTAGCCACACAAACACACGGTGATTCCTTGTTTAAAATTCCCGAAGGTGAAGCTTTACTATGGATCAGAGCGGTCAAGCGAACATGGATCCCGACCAAATGTCAACCAGCAGTTTTCGGTGAGAAAATTGTGGTAAAAAGTCGCCACTTACCGGGGTTCAGCTGAGCTTGTGCCGTCCATACAGCTACCGTCGACTTCCATCAGACACTGGCCTCAATACACCCGTGGACAAACCCCTCTGACTATCAGGTACTATTAAACTCACTAAAACATTAGCAACACAATAGAAAGATAAGGGATTTCCCAGAATTATCCTAGTAAATGTGTCTAAAAACATCTGAATCCGTCCCAATGCAATCGCGTTTTTTTTTAAACTTGATTTTATTTTTGATTTGATTTTTTTCTAGTCCGTCGCTATCAATATCCTCAAACACAAATCTTTCATCCTCGCTCAAATTATTGGGGAAATTGTCGTTTTCTTGGGGCAAATAGCTCTTTTTGTTGGAGGCTCCCATTAAAAACAATGTGAGGATGTGAGGAGCCCTCAACGGGTGACGTCATCGTCTGCGACTTCCGGTAAAGGCAGGGCTTTTCTCTGAACGCCGAAAGTTGCGATCTTTATCGTCGATGTTTTCTACTAAATCCTTTCAGCAAAAATATGGCAATATCGCGAAATGATCTAGTATGACACATAGAATGGACTTGCTATCTCCGTTTAAATAAGAAAATCTCATTTCAGTAGGCCTTTAAGTCTGATGTTGATGTCCACTTCTAATGGTGAGTCCTCTCGTAGCTGTATAATCCTATCCTGGAGTTTCTACCACAGGAAGGAAAGGACACTCTTGTGGCTGTTGTTTCTGGACTTCAGCTCGGTGTTCAACACCATAATCCCGCAGCACTTGGTGAGCAAACTAGCCCCCGTTGGATTCAGTGCCCCCCTATGCAACTGGCTGCTTGACTTCCTCACAGACAGACCCCAGTCTGTTAGAGTGGGCGACAACACCTCTGTCTCCCTGAGCACCGGGTCCCCCAGTTCTCTGCTTCGATTAAAGTCCAGTTTAGAAAACAGTTTCATTTTAGATATGTAATCCTCCATGTTAAAAGTGCAAGCGAGAGGAAAAACTAAACGATCGCTGCTCACTCTTGCTGCTTGTTGTCACTTCTTCTGCAGCCGAGTAGTCGCAAGAAGGATCACTAGCGCCCTCCACCACCAGGAGGCGGGAGTCATTTAATGACTCATATTTGACACACGCAGCTACGGTATATTAGTAAAACATAGCTGCTTACTGTTCTTTTTAGCATATTCAATAGCTTGGACCTTAAATCCTAATGAATAGCTCTTAATCTTCTTCCCCTTATGTGATTTGAAATGATTGAAATCAGGCTCCTCCGTTTTGAAAATGATGACAGGTGAAGTGTCACTCGTGACGTGACGAGTTTGACCCGGCGGAAATTCTAGGCATATGCTAATTATTTGGCAAAACCAGTTTGACCTTGGCTGCTGCGCCAGGTCCACTACTGACCACATTGTGAAGTATGCGGATGAAGCAACAGTCCTGGGCCTCATCCGTGACAACATGGACTACAGGAGAGGAGGTGAAACATCTGGTTGACTGGTGCAGAACCAACAACCTGGTCCTGAACATCGAGAAATCCAAGTAGATCATCGTCGACTTCAGCCACACTCTTCATCACCGGCACTGCAGTGGAGATGGTAAGCGGCATCAAGTTCCTGGGGGTGCACATAACTGACAATATGACCTGGTCCTTACACACCGGAGCTTTTGTAAAAAGAGCTCGGCAGCCCATGCACTTTTTGCGTCAGATGAAAAGAGCACAGTTCCCTCCCCCAATTCTCACCACATTCTACAGAGGCACTATAGAGAGCCTACAGACCAACTGCATCTCTATCTGGACTGGAGCCTGCAGTGCCTCAGACTGGAAGTCTCTGCAAAGAGTGGTGAGGACGGCGGAAAAAGATCATCAGGACTCCTCTTCCTCCTATCGCAAAAAGCTGCTGTCCGACCAGGGCTCAGAAAAATATATAGAGACTCCTCCCACCCCCACCAAGGATTGTTTTCACTGCCAGAATCTGGAAAGAGGTTCCGCAGCCTCCGTAGCAGAACCTCCAGGTTCTGTAACAGCTTGTTCCCTCAGGCCATAGGACTTTTGAACGTCTCATAATAATCTCCCCCAAAAACGGATTATCTCACTGGAATATGAAGACAATATAACATACATCCATAAACGTGGATGCATATGCACAAATGCTATATATTTATATGTACAGTAAATTATATGTACCTCATTGCTGTTTTATCCTGCACTACAACAAGCTAACGCAACAAAATTGTGTTTGTTTCTGTACTGTAAAGTTGAAATTTGAATGATAATAAAGGGAGTCTAAGTCTAAGTCTAAGGTAGGTTGAATTAGTAGAACAAGTGGATATAACAGATGCATTCCTCCTGTAGCATGGCTGTTCTCAACCTCCATAAAGTTGGTTCTATCCAGGCACAGCTGCAGTCAGATGCTCCAGTCCGCGGCAACATTCTCCATGGCCTGGGGTTTGGTCTTGCATTTTGTTAATGCTGTTTCAGCTGGTCTTTGCACAAGCAAAGCATTGAGCAAAGTATAGTTGGCTATATAGAACTCTGCGGCCTTGGGTTTGGTCTTGCATTTTCCATCCATCCATCCATTTTCTACCGCTTATTCCCTTTCGGGGTCGCGGGGGGCGCTGGCGCCTATCTCAGCTACAATCGGGCGGAAGGCGGGGTACACCCTGGACAAGTCGCCACCTCATCGCAGGGCCAACACAGATAGACAGACAACATTCACACTCACATTCACACACTAGGGCCAATTTAGTGTTGCCAATCAACCTATCCCCAGGTGCATGTCTTTGGAAGTGGGAGGAAGCCGGAGTACCCGGAGGGAACCCACGCATTCACGGGGAGAACATGCAAACTCCACACAGAAAGATCCCGAGCCTGGATTTGAACCCAGGACTGCAGGACCTTCGTATTGTGAGGCAGACGCACTAACCCCTCTGCCACCGTGAAGCCGGTCTTGCATTTTGTTAATGCTATTTTAGCTGGTCTTTGCTCAAGCAAAGCGTCGAGCAAGTATAGTCGGCCATATAGTACTCTGCGAGGTAACCGGTTTAAAGACACCCTTACCACATGACCAAACCACCATAGCTAATACTCAGTGATTGTGCCTTACTCTTACAGTTGATCCTTGCAAGTATTTTAGAATGACTCCCAGGATCTGTTTCTGATGTGGCGATTGCAAGTTCCACACGTTTCTCAGCTATAGATGATTGTTTTGATTCTGAATCTAAGGCTGTCTACACAAACCCCTTGTGGAGGTTTTCCTCCCTCCGGGTTCCATGGACCACCAAGAATAGACATGATAGCGAGCAGTTTGTGACTTTGTTTTATTCTTTTAATAAAACGTTCGCCTTGTCCGGTTGCTTTCCAGCTCCTCCTCCACTGCTCGCTCTGCGGTTCGCTTTTCAGCCTCACGCGTCGTTGTCTTTGTCTCGCTCTCCGTCACTCCCGTGGTTGCTCTCCAACTCTTTCTGTCCCGTCGTTCTCGGCCGCTGCCCTTTTACACACTGCCAGGTGATTATATAATTGTGCCCAGGTGGGCGATCCACGCACCTGACGTCCATCCCGGCACGCCCCGCCTCGCTGCAGGTCTGCCGGCCACGCCTCCTCCACCCCTTAGTAAGTATTTAGCCCAAGCCTCGTTTCAGCCACACTAATTCAGCGTTTGAGGTCCCCCTCCTCAGACAATTTTTTTTACACGGGTAAGTGCGACGTCTGTTTCTTCACCTTACAAAAAGGTCAAATATGTAAATTTGTATTAATTTAAATGTTTATGAAAACATTGCATTCTGTAAATGTTGTCTTTAAATTGGACTGACTTTTATTCTTACTTAAAGAGTAATGATAACAAGTTTAATATTTATATTGATGCATTATCAGTTGATTCTATAAATACGTACCACAGAGCTGATTCTGGGGTGAACCACTTAAAATGTGGCCCATTTTGCAAAACCTGCACTTTGCAGAGCTTTGTGAATTTAATTGGCAAACTTGCATATCAGGTAGTCAGCCATATAACTCATTGTCACATTTAATCAATACACTTTGTAAATCAACTCATTTCATGTATAAATGATCTTATATAGATCAGGCCACCAATTAAACAATTAGCATACATTTACCCATTCATTAATTTCACCATTAATCATGCCACTACTGTTCAAATTTTGAGCCTGCAAATTTGGGAGCGCCACACAGGCTGCAGCGGTACATCATGCCTGAGGAGTGCAGACTGTGACACGACGAGATTTACTGTTATAAAAATCAATGCAATTAGGGAAGAGGCTGGAAGCTGGCCTGGGATGCGGTGTGGTCTCAAGGAAATTGTTACACTTGCACAGACGCCACATGACGAGGGGGGATTCACTTTTATAATCGATGAGCGGCTAAAAAGCGGTCATCACTTTGAAAACCTAGCGGCCACAGTATTAGCTACACCAACTACCGAGATCTAACAGCACTGTTAAACTGTTAAACAGTTTTTATGTGAGACAAGTGCATACAAGTCTTTCCCTTTTATGTGCCTTCTAAATAATGAAAAACTGCTTGTACGTCGCGGTTAACAAAGCTGGTAAATCATCTATTCCGCCTATAAAACGCTTTAAAAGAAACAGCAACAAAACTCTATGACCATATTAACCAAGTTATACAGACATTTGTAACGTAAGATCTAATCTAAGCTATTTAGAGCTGATGGTAACTTTGGTTGGGAACTGCCGTAACAAAAATAAGGTGCTTGAGATGCTTCTGCTGCTGTACTGTTAGGAAAAGTTCATGCTAAATATTGTTGTGGCACCAAGTCGGAAAGTTGGTCGATTTGAAAATCCACACGTGACCAACTTGATACTAATCGTCTCTAAACTTGGCACACAGCCATCACAATATTGCTTAGAGGCATTTTTTTTTTAAATCTGAGGGGTAAGGATTATTCTGAATTTAGCAGTTTGAAGTGTCACAGCGCATGCGCAATCCCGCAAGGCTGCAGGTAATCACCAATCAGCGTACCTGGTCAAATGAGGGCGGACAGCCTAAAGACCAGCGGACCGGAAGATCCAGTGCCGGAACTTATTCCCCTCTTTGTAGTAAGCATCCTGTCTCTGGCTTCCCTCTGCGTACTTGCCCTCTCTGTGCCTTCCCTGTGCCCGTGTCTTATGTCCTCTGTGTTCTCCGTAGTGTTCCCGCTGTCTCCCGTGATCGAGCAGTGTGACTCGACTTCCCACCGGATCTGGATCCTTGACCCTTGCTTGGAAACGGACCTCGTTGCCTCTACAGTACTGATGGTGTGACGTTATGGCAATGTCTTTAACCTCCTCTACAACATGTCGTCGCGCCCGCTTTTACATCACGCGATCTGCGTGTCGACTAGTCATTTTATGTTCAGCCTCTTTTAACACACGAAAGCGACTGCAACGCATACTTAGTCAACAGCCACACAGGTTACACTGAGGGTTGTAATATAAACAACTTTAGCACTCTTATTAATATGCGCCACACTGTGAATCCACACCAAACAAGAATGACAAACACATTTTGGTAAAACATCGGCACTGTAACACAACATAAACACAAAAGAACAAATACCCAGAATTCCACACATCCCTACTCTACCGGGCTACATTAGCACCAAACCCCGCCCCCTCCAACGCCGCCCACCTCAACCGGTGCACGGAGGGGGTAGGGGGATTTGGTGCTAGCGGGGTGTATGATGTAGCTCGGAAGAGTGGGAATGCATGGAATTTGTTCTTTTGTGTTTATGTTGTGTTACAGTGCCAATGTTCTCCCAAAATGTGTTTGTCATTCTTGTTTGGTGTGGGTTCACAGTGTGGCGCATATTAATAAGAGTGTTAAAGTTTTTATATCACAACCCTCAGTGTAACCTGTATGGGTGTTGAACAAGTATGCCTTGCAATCGTTTGTGTGTGTCAGCTTAAGCCTCGTACGATATGTGACTAAGCTGGCAAGCTGATTGAACGTGTTGTAGAGGACGTCAAAGGCAGCACCTTCATAGGTTGCCCTTATTATTGTTAATCGAGGAAAATTCACGAGAATAGTTGATCTTACATGGGAGGGTTGGCAAGTGTGATGCTGTCAAGGGGCATTCATAAAAAATTTGTGGGCACCACTATCATTAAATTTTCATATTAAGGTGCAAGCCGCGTGTCTGAGACCCCTGGTTTATACATAGCACAAAGTAAAAAAAACCATGTATGCAGTGTTATTTAATTTTAAATTTCAAAAGAGTTTTGTAGCTCTCATTGTTTTCTTTATTATGTGAAACGGGTGAAAATGGCTCTTTGAGTGGTAAAAGTTGCCGACCCCTAATCTACACTTACATTTTATCTATATTTTTTTGAGTCGGTGTGTGTTATGTTCCAATATCAGTATACGGTATATTTTGACATCGTATCCAAAACACAAGAGTTACATTTTTCAAATTGTTAGTCGAGCAATGAATATGTTGAACAAAACATTAGTGGTCTCCATAAAACTATAAAAGCAAAGGAGTTGCGTCCAAGTTTTTGTATAAAAACTGTGAATAAAACAGCTATATTTAGATAGTGATTGCTTATTTGTCATGGTTTGTTGTTGACAAACCCCAAGATGCAGAGATGGAGGCAGGCATGGAGTGAGAAAACATGGTTTTAATATAAAAAAAAACTAGAACAAAACCAAACAAAGGGTACAAACAAAAAGCGCGCACGTGGGCGGATAACACACTTGGCTATGGACGAACAAACTTGGAAGCAGGGAACAAAAGACAGTAACCTAAACACATCTAACTAAATATAGCTTACCGCAACGCTGCATTTACACGACCAGAGTGACAAGAAGTGACATCGACAAGACACAAGAGCGACAATAATCCAGCAGTGATTGGATGGGAAGACAGGTCAAAATAGGAGCGGGCTGATTGAACCCAGGTGTGGCCAGGTGCCAATCAGCTGCAGCTGAGGGGGAACACAGCACTCAGGGGAGAAAGACAGGAAACCAACAAATTAAGAGCGCTGACAAGAAACATTACACACACAGAGGAAACAAATACAAATGCAGAGGAAAAAACTAAAACACAAACGAACTGTCAAGGGAAAGCCTGACATTATTTTCTATAAACACTGATCATGTAAAAATCTTTAGCCTCACATTTGCGTTTTCTGAGACTGAGACTCAGACTGAGCCACAGGCTGACCAACACTTCCTTCCTTGGCTTACAAGCATGAACACCTGTTTTGTCCTGCAACTGAGCTTGTTTTACAAGCCACCAAACATTATTGGGGAAAAGTGCGCCGCTAACATCGGTGTGCCGGTTAGATTGCTCATTAGCTGCTTAGTTGCAGAACATTAAACAGCATGTCATCATACCTGCAAATGTCACTTTGGACCTGTTAGATGGACCCGTAAGATACTCATGTGGTCATTTGCTCCTAAAAATCTCCGCCGCGGACATAAACAGCCTGCCCGGGCTCTCAAGCTACTGCTTGTTTATTTTGTCCCAGGTACTAAAAGTGTGACAACATCAGTACTCGAGCAGTCTGTCTGATATCAATCAAACTAAACATTCACAAGTCCCTGCAGACACCTGACAGAATATATAGTATATAATAATAAAATATTATGTTTTGTTTTTTTTCAAGCAGTATGTGACTAGTCTATAAAAGTTTATTTTAGTAATATGTGCTGACCCTACATCAGGGGTAGGGAACCTATGGCTCTAGAGCCAGATGTGGCTCTTTTGATGGATGCATCTGGCTCTCAGATTAATCTTAGCTGACATTGCTTAACACGATAAGAAATTAATATTTTCACTGGTAATCGGAGTTAAAAATAATGTTCAAAATACAAAACATTCTCCTGCATTTTAATCCATCCTTTCGTTTTCTAACGCATCTGTTCAAGAGGGCGCATTAATGGCAAGAAGTATTTTTTTATTATTGGTTAGCTTCAGAATAAAAATGTTATTAAAAAGAATATGAGACTTATTAAACTGCAAAAATGTTGACGTTTCTTAAAAATGCACGCATTTAGTTGTTATCATTGTTAAAAAAATAATATAAGGCTTTCATGGAAATACATTTTTAAAATATTTGGCTTTCATGGCTCTCTCAGCCAAAAAGGTTCCCGACCCCTGCCCTACATGTTCCTATACTCTAAGTTTAGATCATACTTTATATATATAATTAAATAATAGGGTGAAGTCAAGATGTTTTTTTGTTTTTTTTATGAATCACGTCCAACAGTATTTAACAAGTGGTTCAGTTTTTGTGTTGTCTGAAAAAGGTACTTATTTGATTATTTTCGGAAGACGACAATATATTTGATTTAGTGAAGTGAAGTGAATTATATTTATATTGCACTTTTCTACATAGTGAAACCCAATATCTAAGTTACATTTAAACCAGTGTGGGTCGCTTTGGGAGCAGGCGGTTGAAGTGTCTTGCCCAAGGACACAATGGCAGTGGCTAGGATGGCGGAAGCGGGACTCGAACCTGAACCCCTCAAGTTGCTGGCACGACCACTCCATCAACCGAGCTATACCGCTCACAAGCTGCACATATATACATTTTGACTTCGGGGCCACATTGGGCTAAAAATGTATATATATATATATATATATATATATATATATATATATATATATTAGGGTTTTACGGTATACCGGTATCAGTACAGTACCGCGATACTAATGAATCATATTCGGTACTATACCGCCTCTAAAAAGTACTGGTCATTTTCTCATCATGCTTTGTAATGGATGAGTGCAATTTTTATTTTTTTTCATGGTGATTGGACTTTTTTTTTAATAATATTCACAAAGCTCAGTGACCTTGTCTGTTTACATTTTGTATTGGGTGGAATTTTTTTTTTTTTTTTTTGGACCATGACTAGGCAAGGTTATTTGCATAAATAGATGCTGCACATTCCAAAAATAAAAAGTCATTGACCAGGAAAAACTAATGTTGTCCACGAGTTTGAGTCAAAATCTTAGCATCTAAAATGTTATACATTTTAAATTGATGCAATTTTCCTGCGGGCAAGATTTCTTATTGAACTCATGACGTCTCGCGGGCCGATTTGAAGATGTTGGCGGGCCGCACTTTGGACACCCCTGAGCTATATGTAATAATTTCATGTCATGTCATCTTTAAATAGCTCTAATATGTCAAAAGACATTATTAATCATATTCTTTTCGAAAACTTCTATAACCAATAACAGTATTTCAGCCAGGATATACTCATTTCAAAATAAGTTTTACAGCTCTGAAATCTTGTTATTGTTTTTTATTTTGATGTCCCGCCCTCTACCGTTTGACCAATTAAAAAGTCTGTGAATGTGTCACATTCAGGTTGCCAGTTACGCACCGCCATCTTTGTCCAGCTACTGCCACTGGTAAAGTTACTAAACATGTCAGACCTTAGTAAATCTAAAAGGCCTGGTGACGATTCTCAATTAATTCATGACAAAGCCAGGAACAAAACAAGGATTTGTATCGGTTATGCCTTTGAAAGATAGAGACGATTGAAGGCAGAGAATTTTTTTTTTTTATCTGATTCCAAACTTGCTAATTTCCTCCTTGATAGGTAATTAAGGCCAAAAAGGGCTGCACAAGCCACGACGACATTCTCAGCTCAAATCCCACATCAGGGCAAGAAAAAACTCAACCTAATGGGATACAAAGAGAAACCTTAGAGGGAACCGCAAATGTGGGAAAACCTCCCCCACACCCACCCACCCACAAGGGTGACCGGTGCAATGGACATTGAGTGGATCTATTTAATAGTGTGAGAATCCAGTCCATAGTGGGGCCAGAAAGAGATCATCTTTAGTGGAGACAAGTCAGCAGCGCAGAGACGTCCCCAACTGATGCACAGAGGAGTGGTCCACCCCGAGTCCCGACTTTGAACAGCTAGCGCCTCTGGTCACCTAATAAACTCTCCACGCAGGAGAGGGGCGCAGAGCAGAAAATATACTGCAGATCTACTGGTCTAAAAGGGGGCACTATTTAAAGGCTAGAGTATACAAATGAGTTTTAAAGGCCTACTGAAACCCACTACTACCCACCACGCAGTCTGATAGTTTATATATCAATGATGAAATATTAACATTGCAACACATGCCAATACGGCCTTTTTAGTTTACTAAATTGCAATTTTAAATTTCCCGCGAAGTGTCCAGATGAAAACATTGCGGAATGATAACGTGTGCGTTTGATGTTACCGGTTGTAGCGGACATTATTTTCCAGCCCGATCCGAGCTATAAGTAGTCTCCTTTAATCGCGTAATTACACAGTATTCTGGACCTCTGTGTTGCTGAATTTTTCGCAGTTTGTTCAATTAATAATGGAGAAGTCAAAGTAGAAAGATGGAGGTGGGAAGCCTTTAGCCTTTAGCCACAAAAACACAGCCGGTGTTTCCATAATTAAAATTCCCGAAGATGAAGCTTTACTGTGGAATAGAGCAGTCAAGCAAACATGGATCCCGACTACATGTCAACGGGCAGTTTTCGGTGAGAAAATTTTGGTAATTAGTCGGCTCTTATCGGAGACATCAGCGGAGCTTCCGTCCTGCTGCAGCTGCCGTGACTTCTCCCAGAGTCACTGGCGTCAACACCCATGGCCACAATCCTCCGACTTTCAGGTACTATTTAAACTCACTAAAACACTGGCAACACAATAGCAGATAAGGGATTTTCCAGATGTATCTTAGTAAATGTGTCTTAACAATATATGAATCACTCGCACTGCAATCGCCTTTTTTTTCTTTTTTTTTTTTTACATTTTTTCTCTTTTTCTAGTCCTTCACTCTAAATTTCCTCATCCACAAATCTTTCATCTTCGCTCAAATTAATGGGGAAATTCTCGCTTTCTCGGTCCGAAAAGCTCTAGCTGCTGCTGGCTATGATTGTAAACAATGTGAGGATGTGAGGAGCCCTACAACCCATGACGTCACGCGCACATCGTCTGCTACTTCCGGTACAGGCAAGGCTTTTTTATTAGCAACCAAAAGTTGCAAACTGTATCGTCGATGTTCTCTACTAAATCCTTTCAGCAAAAATATGGCAATATCGCGAAATGATCAAGTATGACACATAGAATGGACCTGCTATCTCTGTTTGAATAAGAAAATCTCATTTCAATAAGATGGGACTTAAATGCTTCTACTGAGGTAGCATCATGGTGGCGTGAGCTCAGGGTTCAGATGTTATGGGAAGCTCCCTTGAAGGGGCTTGAGGGTCTTTCCAGGTCTCAGTGTGCTGATCTGTCAGGTCTCAGTGTGCTGATCTGTCTTAGCTCAGTCAGCAGGATGTGATGAGTCTGTGACAGACCTTTCTCTTCTACCCACTGGCCACGGGGTTTGGAATCACCTCCACTCATCTGTCCTATCACAGCCTCCACCGTATCGCCGTTCATTGCCTCAGTCTCACCTCAAAGGAAGATCAACGCCTTGGTGTTAGAGCCGAGTCATTTTGGGCTGTGGAATTGGAAACATCGATTTTAGATGTTGGCTCCTTTTTTTTCTTTTTTTTTGAGAAAAGTGATTGCTTCAGTGTTGCATAACTCACGACTACAGAACAGCAGGTTAGATTTTTAATTTCGCCTTTTGCATGTCTTCTTTAGACAGAGTTGAGTAAAGTTTGGTGGACATTGTGTGTCTTTTCAACACCACAGAACACCATAGAGCAGTGGTTCTCAACCATTTTTCAGTGATGTACCCCCGTCAACATTTCATTTAATTCAAGTACCCCCTAATCAGAGCAAAGCATTTTTGGTTGAAAAAAAGAAATAAAGAAGTTAAATACAGCACTGTGTCATCAGTTTCTGATTTATTAAATTGTATAACAGTGCAAAATATTGATCATTTGTAGTGGTCTTTATTGAACTATTTAAAAAAAAAGATATAAAAATAATTAAAAACCTGTTGAAAAATAAACAATTGATTCAATTATAAATAAAGATTTCTACACATAGAAGTAATCATCAACTTAAAGTGCCCTCTTTGGGGATTGTAATAGAGATCCATTTGGATTCATGAGCTTAATTCTAAACATTTCTTCACAAAAAAATAAATCAATATTTATGGAACATGTCCACAAAAAATCTAGCTGTCAACACTGAATATTGCATTGTTGCATTTCTTTTCACAGTTGATGAACTTACATTCATATTTTGTTGAAGTGTTATTCAATAAATATGTTTTATAAAGGATTATTGAATTTTGCTATTTTTAAAATATTTAAACAAAATCTCACATACCCCTTGACATACCTTCAAGTACCCCCAGGGGTACACCTACCCCCATTTTAGAACCGCTGCCATAGAGGTATATCCCATAATCCACTCTCAATTAGTGGTGGTTCCTTCAAAAATATATTTTAGAATAAAACTTAAAACGTTTTACTAAAGCTCTGGCAATTATATTAGTGTAAACAAAAAGTGTTTTTTTTGTTCAAATCAAAACTTCAAATATGTATCCGTGATGAATCACCTTTTGTCTGTTATTCAATCAATCAATGTTTATTTTTATGGCCTTAAATCAGAAGTGGCTCAAAGGGCTGCACAAGCCACTACGGCATCCTTGGTTCAGATCCCACATCACGGCAAGGAAAAACTCAACCCAGTGGGATGACGGTGAGAAACCTTGGAGAGGAACGCCCCTACCCCTCTACAGGAGACCAGTGCAATGGATATTGATTGGGTCTAGCATAATATTGTGAAAATCCAGTCCATAGTGTATCTAACATAATAGTGAGAGTCCAGTCCATAGTGGATCTAACATAATAGTGAGAGTCCAATCCATAGTGGATCTAACATAATAGTGAGAGTCCAGTCCAAAGTGGATCTAACATAATAGCGAGAGTCCAGTACATAGTGGATCTAACATAATAGTGAGAGTCCAGTCCATAGTGTATCTAACATAACAGTGAGAGTCCAGTCCATAGTGGATCTAACATAATAGTGAGAGTCCAGTCCATAGTGGATCTAACATAATAGTGAGAGTCCAGTCCATAGTGGATCTAACATAATAGTGAGAGTCCAGTCCATAGGGAAGTCAGCAGGAGACCATCCAGAGCGGAGACGGGTCAGCAGAGCAAAGATGTCCCCAACCGATTCACAGGCGAGTGGTCCACTCGGGGTCCCGACTCTGGACAGCCAGCACTTCATCCATTGCCACCGGAACTGCAATAAATAACATATTTTTATTGTACCCTAATATGTTTTGTTATATTAAAGCCAACAATGCAATTTTTTGTGGTCCCATTTTATTAGAAAAGTACCGAAAAATACAGAAAAGTATCGAAATTATTTTAGTACCTGTACCGGTACCAAAATATTGGTATTGGGACAATATCGATGGAACACTTTTGAAGGAATCCTGACCAGGAAGATATTTAAATAATAAGCTGAATGCTATATAAACAATAATGACTGTGTGTTGACTTTTTTTTGGTGCATAGTAAATCAATCAATCAATGTTTATTTATATAACCCTGAATCACAAGTGCCTCAAAGGGCTGCACAAACCACAACGACATCCTAGGTAGAGCCCACATAAGGGCAAGGAAAAACTCACACCCAATGGGACGTCGGTAACAGTGACAATGATGACTATGAGAAACTTTGGAGAGGACCGCATATGAGGAACACCCCCATTTTCTCAAACACATTACACACACAAGTCAAATCAGCTCTGTTATTTTCCGTTTTTTCGACTGTTTTCCGTACCTTGGAGACCACATGCCTCGACGGTGTGTAGTCGGAGGGTGTAACAACACGATAAGGGATGGATTCAAGTTGTCTTACGTGGAGTGTGCATCGATTAGCACGGCATGCTAATTGATGCTAACATGGCAGAAATGGCAAGCATGTGTGGATATCCTGCGACACTCAAAGCAGATGCATTTCCAACGATAAAGTCAACGAAAATACAAAGGTGAGTTTTGTTGATGTTATTGACTTATGTGCTAATCAGACATATTTGGTCACGGCATGACTGCCAGCTAATCGATGCTAACATGCTATTTAGTCTAGCTGTATGTACATTTGTAGCTATATTTGCATCCAACCTTTCCCTCCACCCACATTTAATGCCAAACAAACACTTACCAATCGACGGGTTTAAGTTGCTCCAGTGGTAGAAAGATGCAATCGTTGGTTAGAAGGCGTTCGCCGAAAAGCTTCAATAGCTATTCGCTCAATAGCTTCAGTTTCTTCTTCGATTTCGTTTTCGCTATCTGCCTCCACGCTCCAACCATCAATCAATCAATCAATCAATCAATCAATGTTTACTTATATAGCCCTAAATCACTAGTGTCTCAAAGGGCTGCATAAACCACAACACAAACCACTACGACATCCTCAATAGGCCCACTTAAGGACAAGGAAAACTCACACCCAGTAGGACGTCGGTGACAATGATGACTATGAGAACCTTGGAGAGGACGAAAGCAATGGATGTCGAGCAGGTCTAACATTATACTGTGAAAGTTCAATCCATAATGGATCCAACACAGTCGCGAGAGTCCAGTCCAAAGCGGAGCCAGCAGGAAACCATTCCAAGCGGAGGCGGATCAGCAGTGCAGAGATGTCCCCAGCCGATACACAGGCAAGCGGTACATGGCCACCGGATCGGACCGGACCCCCTCCACAAGGGAGAGTGGGACATAGGAGAAAAAGAAAAGAAACAGCAGATCAACTGGTCTAAAAAGGGAGTCTATTTAAAGGCTAGAGTATACAAATGAGTTTTAAGATGAGACTTAAATGTTTCTACTTAGGTGGCATCTCGAACTGTTACCGGGAGGGCATTCCAGAGTACTGGAGCCCGAACGGAAAACGCTCTATAGCCCGCAGACTTTTTTTGGGCTTTGGGAATCACTAACAAGCCGGAGTCCTTTGAACACAGATTTCTTGCCGTGACATATGGTACAATACAATCGGCAAGATAGGATCCATCCGTTTCAATACATGCGTAATCTGTTGAATCGCTTAAGCCGCTGAAATCCGAGTCTGAATCCGAGCTAATGTCGCTATATTTTGCTGTTCTATCCGCCATGTTTGTTTGAATTGGCATCACTATGTGACGTCACAGGAAAATGGACGAGTTGATTTACAGATAGCGAAAATCAGGCACTTTAAAGCCTTTTTTCGGGATATTCCATGATGGGTAACATTTTTTTCAAAACTTCGAAAAATAAAATAAGCCACTGGGAAATGATTTTTATTGGTTTCAACCTTTCTGAAACTGTGATAATGTTCCCCTTTAAGCTGTACACTGACTACTTTAAATTATATCCAAGTGTTACTTCTTTACAGTAGTATTATCCATCGGGAAAATATGATACATGGTAATAATCCAAAGTGCATTTATACGAGTGTGTTAATTCGGAAGCTTATGTTGAATATGTACGAAGGAGGCGGAGTCTCGGGCTGACAGGGCCGCACATCTTCGTCACGGTGACTGTCTTTCAGGTTGCTTGGTTCACTGTGTCATTGTGTCTCTCTGCCTGTCACTGTGTGAGTCGCTGTACATCATACACATGCTCTTTTTTCTCTCTCTCTCTCTCTCTCTCTGCGGGGTGTCAGAATAATATTATGGTGTGTCTTATGTCATTACTGTAAGACATGAGATATTTTGGGGACAGTTTACCTTGTCAAACAAACATAAGTGTCAGATTTTATTACAACATGTGTTTTAGGTTGTGTCTGATTCTGTCAAACGGGACCAAAGAACTGTTTAATATGGACGGAGCCATGTGATGTTGTGTATTCTAACATGAGGATGCATGCAAACATTTGGCATTATAGAGTGACAAAAATTCCAAGGACCACATAATTATTATCATTATATTGTATATTATTATTATTGTGCAAAATACTAACAATCACGGCTTATAATATAACAAAAATAAAATAATACAATTATTAAATATTTTTTAAAAAATTTATAGGTTGTCAAACTCAAATTTGGCCCGCCGTTTAATTTCATTTGGCCCTTGAGGCAATATCAAATTAACATTAGAGCTGGCCCGCCGGTAACACCGAATTCACCGCTAATACTCATACTTGCCAACCCTCCTGATTTTCCCGGGAGACTCC
Organism: Nerophis ophidion; assembly: GCF_033978795.1. Lineage (NCBI taxonomy): Eukaryota > Metazoa > Chordata > Actinopteri > Syngnathiformes > Syngnathidae > Nerophis > Nerophis ophidion. Next base: position 63,590,609 of record NC_084617.1, on the reverse strand, counting down.
CGAAGTTTAGTGCCCTTCCCGAAAATCTCCCTGGGCAACCATGTTCCCGATTTCCACCCGGACAACAATATTGGGAGCGTGCCTTAAAGGCACTGTCCTCTACAACATGCCGTCACGTCCTCTTTTCCTCCACATAAACAGCGTGCTGGCCAAGTCACATAATATATGCGGCTTTCACACACACATACTTGGTCAACAGCCATACAGGTCACACTGAGGGTGGCTGAATAAACAACTTTAACATTGTTACAAATATGCGCCACACTGTGAACCCACACCAAACAAGAATGACAAACACATTTCGGGAGAACACCCGCACCGTAACACAACATAAACACAACAGAAAAAATACCCCGACTCCCTTGCTGCACTAACTCTACCGTAACGCTACAATATACACCCCCCGCTACCACCAACCCCCCCACCTCATTTTTATTTTATTTTTGAATTTATTAGCCTGTGGAAAAAGTTCATGTTGATATTTACCTCAGAAAGCTGCAAATACAAAAGAGGCAATCATGTTTTTAATTAAATTGTATTTAATATACCACTGATGTTTTTTTGTTTGTTTTTTGAAAGTTGATTTTGCACTATTACGTTATATAAGCTCTGCCTGTTGCATGGGAGGAAGCTCAAATACCCGGAGGGAACCCACGCAGTTACGGGGAGAACATGCAAACTCCACACAGAAAGATCCCGAGCTCGGGATTGAACCCAGGATTACTCAGGACCTTTGTGTTGTGAGGCAGATGCATTAACCCCTGTTCCACCATGCTGCCCTATTTAAGCCTTGCTTGTTCAATATTCATTGCAAAACTTGTTTGGGTCCCTATTAAAAGGTAAATTTGTTCAACCTTGGCCCACGGCTTTGTTCAGTTTTAAATTTTGGCCCACTCTGTATTTGAGTTTGACACCCCTGGTATAGTGATTAATATCTGATCTTGGAACAGTTTGTTTGCACTTATGTATATGTATGAGTTAATTTTACATTTGATCAATCAATCAATCAATCAATGATTATTTATATAGCCCTAAATCACTAGTGTCTCAAAGGGCTGCACAGACCACAACACAAACCACTACGACATCCTCGGTAGGGCCCACATAAGGGCAAGGAAAACTCACTCCCAGTGGGACGTCGGTGACAATGAGGACTATGAGAAACCTTGGAGAGGACCACATATGTGGGAAATCTCCCCACCCCTTCTAGGGGACCAAAAGCAATGGATGTCGAGCGGGTCTAACATGATACTGTGAAAGTTCAATCCATAGTGGATCCAACACAACTGCGAGAGTCCCGTCCAAAGTGAAGCCAGCAGGAAACCATCCCAAGCGGAGGCGGATCAGCAGCGCAGAGATGTCCCCAGCCGATACACAGGCGAGCGGTCCATCCTGGGTCCCGACTCTGGAAAGCCAGTACTTCATCCATGGCCATCGGACCAGACCCCTCCACAAGGGAGAGTGGGACAGAGGAGAAAAAGAAAAGAAACAGCAGATCAACTGGTCTAAAAAGGGAATCTATTTAAAGGCTAGAGTATACAAATGAGTTTTAAGGTGAGATTTAAATGCTTCTATTGAGGTAGCATCTCGAACTGTTACCGGGAGGGCATTCCAGAGTACTGGAGCCCGAACGGAAAACACTCTATAGCCCGCAGACTTCTTTTGGGTTTTAGGAATCACTAATAAGCCTGAGTCCTTTGAATGCAGATTTCTTGCCGGGACATATGGTACAATACATTTGGCAAGATAGGCTGGAGCTAGACCGTATAGTATTTTATACGTAAGTAGTAAAACCTTAAAGTCACATCTTAAGTGCACAGGAAGCCAGTGCAGGTGAGCCAGTACAGGCGTAATATGATCAAACTTTCTTGTTCTTGTCAAAAGTCCAGCAGCCGCATTTTGTACCAACTGTAATCTTTTAATGCTAGACATGGGGAGACCCGAAAATAATACGTAACAAAAATTGATGAACCCTTTGTTATCATATTATTATGTCAACGTCATTTATTGTATGCATACAGTAATAAATTACTCTTAGGTGCTGTAAACTTTCAATTACAGCAATGGGTGGATAACAAAATGATTTGTAGACATTAGTGTTGCTCCCTTATCGATATTTTGGTACCGGTACCAGTACTTAAAATTATTTAGATACTTTTCGGTACTTTTTGGTACTTTTGTAAATAAAGGGGACCACAAAAAAAATTGCATTATTGGCTTAATTTTAACCAAAAATCTTAGGGTACATTAAACATGTGTTTCTTGTTGCAAGTTTGTCCTTAAATAAAATAGTGAATATACAAGACAACTTGTCTTTTATTAGTAAGTAAGCAAACAAAGGCTCCAAATTTAGTCTGCTGACATATGCAGTATGTATTGCGTCATTTTCCATTCTATTATTTTGTCAAAATTATTACGGATAAGCGGTACAAAATAAGTTATTGATCTACTTGTTAATAGCTGCTTACATGTTCTATCTACACTTTTGTTTCAATGTAATAATCATTTATTCATCTGTTGTTTGATAGTTTACATTATTTTTGGATGATAACACAAATTTGGGTATCAATCCGATACCAAGTCGTTACAGGATAATACATTGGTCATATTCAAATCATCATGTGTCCATGCACACATTTCTTGAGTTTATAAACATAACATACATACCGTATTTCCTTGAATTGCCGTCGGGGCGCTAATTAATTTAAAACCTCTTCTCACTCCTGTGCTTATCAAAGGCATGCAGTAAAAGTAAGCATGCGCTAATTATTTTAAAACCTTTTCTCACTCCGGCACTTACCAAAGGCATGCAGTAAAAATTTGAGTGTGATGTAAGCTTGGGCCTTAAATCCTACTGAATAGCTCTTAATTTTCTTCCCTTTATGCGATTTCAAATTACCGCTGTTGAAATCAGCCTCCTCCATTTTGAAAATGATGACAGGGGAAGTGTCACTCGTGACGTCTCGAGTTTGATCAGGCGGTAATACTAAGCATGCGTTAATTGTTTTGCCAAGCGAGTTGGACCCGGCAGTAATTTAAGGCAGGCGCATACTCTATGCCCTGAGGCAATTCAAGGACATACGGTATTAAATAAATTAAAGATATTGTGATGCCAAAAAATATTGACATAATCATAGAAGTATCGACTAGATATGTAATTGTACTTGGTATCATTACAGTGGATGTCAGGTGTAGATCCACCAATGGCATTTGTTCACATTTTGCACCAGTGAGCTACGGTGTGTAGTAAAACATGTTTAGCTCTTCCTCTTGTACGTCCTTCATTAGTCCCCATGGAGACGAGGATTAGTGATTTAGAAGTAGCTAAAACACTGCCGACTGGGGATGGAATTCAGCCGCTAGCTAGCTAGCCACGTCTTAAGGCACCTCTTCCTGAGGACTTTTCAGTGTTATAAATTCACCTGTATCATTAATTGTTAAGCTAAAATGTGTCCATTCTCCCTTTTCTGTCTAGTCATTGTGTCTGTTTGTACAAAGTTTGTAAGTACTCTGTGATTATGTGCTGCCGAACATGCTCCTCTGCTCGTAAACTAAAAATGACATGAAATAACGACTACAGGGGAGGGTATAGTACCAGATTAGTTAGTATAGCAGTACTAAACTAATACCGGTTTACCGTACAACCCTAGTAGACATATTTTTGTATTTAAAAAATATACAGATTTTATATTAACAATTTTTTTTGCTAGCTGTTGTCCGGATCCAGTGCTCAAAGCGGCAAAGAAAAGCGGCCTCGTCCCGGGTAACAAATGAGCGCCGATGAACGGTGTCAGGTAAAGTGCTGTGAAAGACGTTTAATGTGTTTTATATCAGGGTGTCTGAATTGTCCAGGAACACTTGAATCACTCAATGTCAACCAAATACGCTGTAATGAGACTCGCCTCCTCTCATCTGAAGACACATGTCTCTCTGCTGTCACTCAGGCTAACGGAGGGGGGAAGAAAAAAAAAAAAAGCTTTGCTGCCTTTTGAAGCTCACGGCTACGTGATAGCACCGCGTTGGGCGTCAAGTATTTCTCCTGCGTCTCCCACGGAGGGGACAATAGGTCAATTTTCTGGAAGACTTCTACATTTGGAATTAAGGGATATTTATTTTTTAAATGTTTCATAAATCTGGAATGAGACACTTCCTATATTTTTGAAGCTATTTGATAACCAAAGCAATACAAAAAAATGTAATGTCTTGTCATATTTTTTGCTCCAAGAAATGAACTCCCTCACAGTGTGTTTACTATCAGTGAGTGGCGGGCCGTGTGTTTCCCACCTAGGCCTTCAGTGATGTCCGATTTCAATGATTACCTCTCAAAATACCATAATTTATGTCACCACATGACCATTGCTGAGGAAATATCATACAGAAACACATTTACGCACTACAGGGCATTGTACAAAACGGTAATTTTCTGGCGCATTTAAAAATCAATAAACCCGCATCTGTCACAACTTGGCTTGGACGTGGATTGTTTCTTCGATGCAGATGAGAATCAACACGAGCGAGGCGTGGACGTGAGTACATAGTTGTTTATTTAAAACTATAATAAAAAATAAACAAACTAAGGGCGCTCACATGGAGGTACAGACACTTGGCTATGAACAAACAAAAGACTAGCATAAATGCAAAACTACAAACATGAAACAAAAATACTTGCTCGATTGGCATAAATAATAATAAACTGTAAACAAAACTAGCACATGGCATAAATACAAAAACTTACAAGGCATGGAATTATGGACGAGGACATGAAGGAGGTGCAGCATGGGTAGGGTGCGTGAGCATGTGTGAGAAGATCCCAGAATGATGAACAGAAAGAAAATAACTTAAATACTGGCTGTGATAATCAGGAACAGGTGCGGGACTGAGGGCAGGGGCGTGACAAGGTGGGAACTAATACGTTGGCATGGAAACAAACAAAACCAGGAAGTGCAAAACGTGACTGAATGTCCAAAATCAAAAACATAACATGAAAAAACTAAATATGATCCATAGGTGTGACAGCATCAGCAGTTAAAACATATCCTATGTGGTACTGTCAAAATAAAACATTACAAAAAACATATTCAACCTGAAAAAATAAATAAATACGATGTCTGAACTCACATTTCAGCTGAGCTAGATTTCGGGGTTGGCCGACATTGTCTCAAAATAAATATCCTTCTTGAAAATGGCTTGACAAATATTTGTGTTAAGTATTGTGGGAAAAACATTTATTCGAATTTGAGTCGCGATTCTCACATCGTGCGATTCGGAATCGATTCTCATTTTGAAAAAAATCAATTTTTTTTATTTTTTATTTTTTTTTATTACTCCAACAAAACAATATGCAGCAGTACCATAACAATGCAATCCAATTGCTGGACACAATATATACATACATATATATGTATATATATATATATATATATATATATATATATATATATATATATATATATATATATATATATATATATATATATATATATATATATATATATATATATATATATATATATATATATATATATATATATATATATATACATATACATATATATATATATATATATAGACACAAACAGGACACGGAACAAACCAAAAGTACTGAAACAAAAATGATTATTATCAACAACAGTATCAATATTAGTTATAATTTCAGCATAGCAGTTATTAAAAATCCCTCATTGACATTATCATTAGACATGTATAAAAATAAAAATAAAAGAACAATAGTGTCACAGTGGCTTACTCTTGCATCGCATCTCATAAGCTTGACAACACACTGTGTCCAATGTTTTCACAAAGATAAAATAAGTCATATTTTTGGTTTGTTTAATAGTTAAAACAAATTTACATTATTGCAATCAGTTGATAAAACATTGTCCTTTATCATTATAAAAGCTTTTTTACAAAAATCTACTACTCTGCTAGCATGTCAGCAGACTGGGGTAGATCCTGCTGATATTGTGACGTCTCGGTGGCATTGTGGTGTCGAGTTGTTCTCTTGTGGGCGCAGCGAAGATGGAACACATTATAAAGGTGGGAATAAGAATTTAATTATATAATAAAACAAACTAAGAACAAAACACTTTGCATGAAGGCACTAACAAACAAAACAACAGAACTAGCGTGGAAGCTAGGAAGAACTGAAAGCGCTAGCGTGAAAACTAGGGAAAAGAACAAACAAAATAGCGTGGAAGCTAATCGAGCGCTAATAGTTACCACAATGCTGGAATGTGACGTCATCTGTTGCGTGGGAGCAAACAAGAGTCCAAAAAAGAAAGTCAAACAAAGCCGGTCTTAAATAGGGAGATAACTAATTAAGGGCAGGTGCGCGTGATCAAAAGAGAGACAGGTGACACTAAATGGGTTACTATGACAACGGAACAAAACCAGGAAGTGCCACAAAGAACTGAGGAAGACAAATACTCGACAGTATGTGATAAACAGAACCAAAACCAGAATATGCCATGATCCAAGGCGTGGATCATGACAGATATCCTATGTATTGAATGAATACAGAATCGTTTTGAATTGGAAAAATATCGTATTTGAATCAAGAATCGCGTTGAATCGAAAACATCGATTTATAATCGAATCGCGACCCCAAGAATCGATATTGAATCGATTCGCAGCAATAATATGTGTTGTCTTGTCTAATCACAAAAGATGCAGACGAGGTTTGTTGGCTGGGTTCTTAAAAATTACTCCACAGTGTGCTCATCAAAAACATCAAGCTGCCTATGATTTTATTGATATGTTTTAGCATTACAAAATCTTCTTTTGTTTTTTTTAACGTTTATATTATGTTTATAAACTCAGGAAATATGTCCCCAGAAACATGAGGACTTTGAATATGACCAATGTATGATCCTGTAGCGACTCGTTATCGGATCGATACTCAAATGTGTGGTATCATCCCAAACTAATGTAAAGCATCAAACTACTAAAGAATAAGTGATTATCACATTTGAACAGAAGTGTATATAGAGCATGTTAAAAGACAAAATAAGCAGATATTAACAGTAAATGAACAAGTATATTAAACATTTTTTTTCTACCATTTGTCCTCAATCGTTTTTACTAAATAATAGAATGGAAAATGACACAATATGTTACTGCATATGTCAGCAGATTAAATTAGGAGCCATTTTTGTTTACTTACTACTAAAAGACAAGTTTTCTTGTATGTTCACTCTTTTTATTTTAGAACAAACATGCAATAAGAAACATATGTTTAATGTACCCTAAGATTTTTTGTTAAAATAAAGCCAATAATGCAATTTTTTTGTGGTCCCCTTTATTTAGAAAAGTACCGAAAAGAACCGAAAAGTATGAAAATAAATGATGGTATCGAGACAACACTAGTCCAGAGGAGCAGAGATGTATGGTTGCAATCAGGAAGGGGGATGATGATGATGATGATGATGATGATAATGATGATAGGAAGGCCACAGTTCATCTCAAAGCATCCTTCCGTTGATCAAGAGTGAAAAAGAACAGACAAAACGGCGAGGGGGCGCTAATTATCCCCACCTGTGTCTCGCAGTGAGCGCAGGGTCGAGATGAAGCCATTAGCTGTCTCTCTCCACTGGCACCACCAAGTTTGCATACATCTGTGTCTTATTTTCCTTTCTAGGAATTTCAGTCCAGAAAGCTAAGCAGCCATAACAGAACTTGGCAAGTTCCAAGGACTTTGGCAAAGTTGGACCCGGAGGAGGCGGTGAGACGTGAGAGAGGGCTGAGGATAAGGTGGCATCAACACATGCTCCCCTGCATCTTAAAGGGGAACATTATCAATCAATCAATCCATGTTTATTTATATAGCCCCAAATCACAAATGTCTCAAAGGACTGCACGAATCATTACGACTACAACATCCTCGGAAGAACCCACAAAAGGGCGAGGAAAACTCACACCCAGTGGGCAGGGAGAATTCACATCCAGTGGGACGCCAGTGACAATGCTGACTATGAGAAACCTTGGAGAGGACCTCAGGTGTGGGCAACCCCCCCCCCCTCTAGGGGACCGAAAGCAATGGATGTCGAGCGGGTCTAACATGATACTGTGAAAGTTCAATCCATAGTGGCTCCAACACAGCCGCGAGAGTTCAGTTCAAAGCGGATCCAAGACAGCAGCGAGAGTCTCGTCCACAGGAGACCATCTCAAGCGGAGGCGGATCAGCAGCGTAGAGATGTCCCCAACCGATACAGGCGAGCGGTCCATCCTGGGTTCCGACGAGCGGTCCATCCTGGGTCTCGACTCTGGACAGCCAGTACTTCATCCATGGTCATCGGACCGGACCCCCTCCACAAGGGAGGGGGGGACATAGGAGAAAGAAAAGAAGCGGCAGATCAACTGGTCTAAAAATGAGGTCTATTTAAAGGCTAGAGTATACAGATGAGTTTTAAGGTGAGACTTAAATGCTTCTACTGAGGTGGCATCGCGAACTGTTACCGGGAGGGTATTCCAGAGTACTGGAGCCCGAACGGAAAACGCTCTATAGCCCGCAGACATTTTTGGGGCTCCAGGAATCACTAATAAGCCGAAGTCTTTTGAACGCAGATTTCTTGCCGGGACATATGGTACAATACAATCGGCAAGATAGGATGGAGCTAGACCGTGTAGTATTTTATACGTAAGTAGTAAAACCTTAAAGTCACATCTTAAGTGCACAGGAAGCCAGTGCAAGTGAGCCAGTACAGGCGTAATGTGATCAAACTTTCTTGTTCTTGTCAAAAGTCTAGCAGCCACATTTTGTACCAACTGTAATCTTTTAATGCTAGACATGGGGAGACCCGAAAATAATACGTTACAGTAATCGAGACGAGACGTAACAAACGCATGGATAATGATCTCGGCGTCTTTAGTGGACAAAATGGAACGAATTTTAGCGATATTACGGAGATGAAAGAAGGCCGTTTTAGTAACGCTTTTAATGTGTGACTCAAAGGAGAGAGTTGGGTCGAAGATAATACCCACATTTTTTACCGGGTCACCTTGTTTTATTATTTGGTTGTCAAATGTTAAAGTTGTATTATTAAATAGAGGTCGGTGTCTAGCAGGACCGATAATCAGCATTTCCGTTTTTTTGGCGTTAAGTTGCATGCTATGTAAGCGTCAATATATACCTTGATGGTGCAGAAAAAAGACCATATATTTTTTTAACCGATTTCCGAACTCTAAATGGGTGAATTTTGGCGAATTAAACGCCTTTCTGTTTATGGCCCTTTTGGCGATGACGTCAGAACGTGACGTCACCGAGGTAATACAGCCGCCGTTTTCATTTTCAACACATTGCAAATACCGGGTCTCAGCTCTGTTATTTTCAGTTTTTTCGACTATTTTTTGGAACCTTGGAGACATCATGCCTCGTCGGTGTGTTGTCGGAGGGTGTAACAACACTAACAGGGAGGGATTCAAGTTGCACCACTGGCCCGAAGATGCGAAAGTGGCAAGAAATCTGCCGCCAGACCCCCATTGAATGTGCCGGAGTGTCTGCACATTTTACCGACGATGCTAAGGCAGACTGGCGTGATGGTATCGATACTTCACCAAATTAAGCGAATCACTCCGATTTAAAAAAAAATGTAAGCGCAGCGCTCCTCACCACTCCACCCTCCTCCCTAGTGATGGGTCGCAAACGAGATATAAAAACACTTTAAAAATTAATTTTCAACCCAAAATAAAATAAAATAAATACAATTAACATGACGCTCGGTGCGTTCGCGCACACACATCAGTATAATTCGCTCCGAGGTTCACTCGGACACGCACACACACACGCGCGCGCTTCCAGTGCGACTTAATGTCTTTGTTGTAAACTGTTAAGTATTTAATTGCACTAAAATAACGATCAGAATTTCTCAGTTGTTTTGTTTTGTGTTCATTTTTACAACTGTTAAATAACTAGTGTTTTCTTTTTTACTTAAGTTTTTGTGTGTTGTGAGGTGACTAGCCAAGTTCAGTATTTGTTTTCACCTTATTTGCACTACTTACTTTATTGTAATTGATATTATTACTTTTTTATTTTAATTTCTCGGTTCTTTTATTTTGTGTTCATGTTTACAACTTTGTTCAATAACTAGAGTTTTGTTATTTACCTTAAGTGTTTGTGTGTTTTGAGGCGACAAGCCAGGTTCAGTAGTTGTTTGCACCTTATTTGCATTACTTTATTGCTATTGATATTACTTTTGTAATAAATATTTAATTATTTGACTTAAATCGTTGTCCCCTGTTGTATTATTATCATAATCAATTAATGAAGGCAAAAGTACTAATTTGTTTTTCAATAGTATCGATACCCCGAAGTCCCCCCCCCATCAGATGACAACACTTCCGGTATCGGTATCGGCGATACCGGCCGGTATCGATACCCAAATTTGCGATATTGCCCACCCCTAGCATTTGCAACTATATTATGTTTCCTTCCACCCACATTTAATGCGACAAATCACTTACCAATCGACGGATTTAAGTTGCTCCAGTGTCACAAGATGCGAAAGTCCTGATCGTTTGGTCTGCACATTTGTCCAGCGATGCTAACGCAGCTATTCGGCCATGCTATGGCTATGAATAGCATCAATAACTAGTCGCTCAATAGCTTCAGTTTCTTCTTCAATACTTTCATACTCCAACCATTTGTTTCAATACATGCGTAATCTGTTAAATCGCTTAAGCCGCTGAAATCCAAGTCCGAATCCGAGCTAATGTCACTATATCTTGCTGTGCTATTCACCATTGTTTGTTTACATTGGCAGCACTGTGTGACGTCAAAGGAAAATGGACAGTGTCTTCGCAGAGAGCGAAAAAAAGGCACTTTAAAGCTTTTTTTAGGGATATTCCTGAACCGGTAAAATGAAAAAAAAAACTTCAAAAAATACAACAAGCCACTGGGAACTGATTTTTATTGTTTTTAACCCTTTTGAAATTGGGATAATGTTCCCCTTTAAAGGCCTACTGAAACCCACTACTACCGACCACGCAGTCTGATAGTTTATATATCAATGATGAAATATTAACATTGCAACACATGCCAATACGGCCTTTTTAGTTTACTAAATTGCAATTTTAAATTCCCCGCGAAGTGTCGTGTATGATAACGCGTGCGTTTGACGTCTCGGGTTGTAGCGGACATTATTTTCCAGCCCGATCCCAGCTATAAGTAGTCTGCTTTACTCGCATAATTACACAGTATTCTGGACATCTGTGTTGCTGAATCTTTTGCAATTTGTTTAATTAATAATGGAGAAGTCAAAGTACAAAGATGGAGGTGGGAAGCTTTTAGCCTTTAGCCACACAAACACAGCCGGTGTTTGCTTGTTTAAAGTTCCTGAAGGGGAAGCTTTACTATGGAACAGAGCGGTCAAGCGAACATGGATCCCGACTTGTGGTAATAAGTCAGTTCCTACCGTAGTTATGAGCGGAGCTTGCGTCCTCCTGCAGCTGCGGACTATTACCTCCTCCCACCGGAGACACTGGCGGTCACCACACCCGTGGCCACACCCCTCTGACTTTCAGGTACTATATAATCTCACTAAAACACTAGTAACCCAATAGGCAGATAAGGGGTTTTCCAGATTTATCCTAGTAAATGTGTCTAATAACATCAGAGTCGCTCTCACTGCCCTCGCCTTTTTTTTTTTTTTTGTAGTCCTTCACTCTCACTATCCTCATCCACGAATCTTTCAACCTCGATGAAATTAATGGGGAAATGGTTGCTTTCTCGGTCCAAATCGCTCTAGCTGCTGGTGGCCATGATTGTAAACAATGTGAGGATGTGAGGAGCCCTACAACCAGTGACGTCAAGCGCACATCGTCTGCTACTTCCGGTAAAGGCAAAGCTTTTTTATTAGCGACCAAAAGTTGCAAACTTTATCGTCGATGTTCTCTACTAAATCCTTTCAACAAAAATATGGCAATATCGCGAAATGATCAAGTATGACACATAGAATGGACCTGCTATCCCCATTTAAATAAGAAAATCTCATTCCAGTAGGCCTTTTGCTTGGAGAAAATGCCGTCGGTCCAGACATTTGCAACGATGGGGTTTAAACGTGGCCCTAATTTTAAGGTGTTTGTCCGTAACTTTAAAAGGAAACATAATTATTCCAGTTTGCTGGTTCAACAGTGTCAGGATGTTTAAGCTCATCTTCAATTTGACTAAATAGAAAAAGGGTCATTGTGATCTCACTATTGTCAGTTCTGATTAGCTGAGTCGGGGCTTTGTGCGCTCCAGCAAGCGTGCGTGTTGTCAAAGGTGTTTACGAGCAATGAGCAGATATGAAGGCCAGACCATTGAAGTCATGTAAACGGCCACATCTGTTCAAAACCACCTGCTACCCAAGTGTTTGCCATGCAGCCCAAATGATTAAATAAATACAGCGTGTCACTGCTGCTGCATGGGGGGAAACAACACAGCAGCTTTTCCATTTGCATATTGCCAATGATGATCATTATGTAGCAAAATAACACATTTTACCTACAGGATAAATAATAAAGCTTCTTAAGGCCTACTGAAATGAGTTGTTCTTATTCAAACGGGGAAAGCAGGTCCATTCTATGTGTCTTACTTGATCAATTTGCGATATTGCCATATTTTTGCTGAAAGGATTTAGTAGAGAACATCGACGATAAAGTTCGCAACTTTTGGTAATGATCAAAAAAGCCTTGCCTTTAACCGGAAGTAACAAATGATATGGGGTTGTGGAGCTCCTCACATCTGAACATTGTTTACAATCATGGCCACCAGTAGCGAGAGCGATTCGGAACGAGAAAGCGACGATTTCCCCATTAATTTGAGCGAGAATGAAAAATGTGTGGATGAGGAAAGTGAGAGTGAAGGACTAGAAAGAAAGAAAAAACTACAGTGGGAGCGATTCAGATGTTATTACACAAGTTTACTAGGATAATTCTGGAAAATCCCTTATCTGCTTATTGTGTTACTAGTATTTTAGTGAGATTATATGGTCGTACCTGTACAACATGAAGGTCGGCCCCGCACCTTTCTTCAGCACCAGTCGACGGGTGGTGGCGATGCCCATCTCTGCCCTTCGCTAGGGACCCTCTTCGAAACACGATCTTTCGAAATGATTGCTGCATAATACACTGTACTTTGTGTGTGTGGTCCAATCCAACCGTGTACGCTTGACATCTCTGTTCCATAGCAAAGCTTCACCGTCATCTTTCGGAAATGCAAACAATGAAACATCGGCTGTGTTTGTGTTGCTAAAGGCGGAGGCAATACGCCGCTTCTGACCTACAGCTTTCTTCTTTGATGTCTCCATTATTCATTGAAGAAATTGCAAAAGATTCAGCAACACAGAAGTCCATACTACTGTGGAATTATGCGATGAAAACAGACGACTTATAGCTGGGAACGGTGCTGCAACAAAATGTTCTCTACAATGCGTGACCGCGACGTTTCAGCAGGACACTTCGTCGCAAAATTTAAAATTGCAATTTAGTAAACTAACCCGTCCATATTGGCATGTGTTGCAATGTTAAGATTTCGTCATTGATGGTCGGTAGTACTGGGTTTCAGTAGGCCTTTAAGTCCATGTAATTTGGAATGTGTCTGAAATGTAATGCCTCTATGTTTTTATCTATATATAACACCAATGATAGTAAAGAAAAAAATGTGATGACCGTTCATAAACCAAATCATTAAAAGAACACACTTGGATGCAAAATGTATGAAGTCCTTTTTGTAAAGAGCTTTTTCAATATACACTATATTTCCAAAAGTATTTGGCCACCCCTCCAAATGATAAGAAAAGGTGTCCTAATCACTTGGTTCGGCCACAGCTGTATAAAGGCATGGAGACTGGTTCTACCAACATTTGTGAAAGAATGGGCCGCTCTCAGGAGCTCTGTGATTTCCAGAGTTGAACTGTCATAGGAGGCCACCTGTGCAACAAATCCAGTTGTGAAATCTCCTCGCTCGTAAATAGTCCAAAGTCAACTGTCTGCTTTATTGCAAGAAAATGGAAGAGTTTGGGAACAACAGCAACTCAGCCACGTAAACTGACAGAGACTTTCTGCACAGTCAGTTGCCACAGAGCTCCAAACTTCATGTAACCTTCCACTTAGCCCATGTAGAGTACGCAGAGAGCTTCATGGAATGGGTTTCTATGGCCGGGCAGCTGCTTCTAAGCCATGCATCACCAAGTCCAATGCAAAGCGTCGGATTCAGTGGTGTAAAGCACATCGCCGCCGGACTTTAGAGCAGTGGAGACGCGTTCTCTGGAGTGATGAATCTTACTTTTCCATCTGGCAATCTGATGGACCAGACTAGGTTTGGAGATTGCCAGGAGAACGGCACATTTTGGACTGCATTGTGCCAAGCGTTAAATTTGGTGTAAGAGGAATTATGGTGTGGGGTTGTTTTTCAGGAGACGGGCTTGGCCCCTTAGTTTTTGTGAAAGGAACTTTGAATGCTACAGGATACCAAAACATTTTGGACAATTCCATACTCCCAACCTTCTGGCAACAGTTCAGAGCGGGCCCCTTCCTCTTCCAACATGACTGTGCACCAGTGCACAAAGCAAGGTCCATAAAGACATGGATGACAGAGTCTGTTGTGGATGTACTTGACTTGCCTGCACAGAGTCCTGACCTTAACCCGATAGAACACCTTTGGGATGAATTAGAATGGTGACTGAGAGCCAGGTCTTCTCGACAAACATCAGTGTGTGACCTCACCAATACGCTTTTGGAAGAATGGTCAAACATTCCTATAAACACCGTCCGCAACCTTGTGGACAGCCTTCCCAGAAGAGTTGAAGCTGTAATAACTGCAAAAGGTGGACCGACATCATATTGAACCCTAAGGGTTAGGAATGGGATGGCATTTCAAGTTCATATGTGAGTCAAGGCAGGCGGCCAAATACTTTAGGCAATTTAGTGTACATGGTGTATTTGTCGAAAATTAAGATATCGTTTAGTCTTATTGCAGAACAGCGTTGCCTATTTCAATGAATTGAAATCAATTCAATCCATGATTGGCCACCCAAAACAGCACAATTTTAACATGCAACATTACTTTTAAAAAGAAAAACAAACCTTTAGATACAATGTATTGTATTATATCTACTAAAGTACTTAGATGTAAAGATACAATGATTTGCAAATCCTTTTCAATCCATAATTAGTTGAATATGCTACAAAGACAACATATTTGATGTTCAAACTGATAAACATTTTTTTTTTGCAAATAATCATTAACTTTAGAATTTGATGCCATCAAAACGTGACAAATAAGTTGGGAAAGGTGGGAATAAATACTGATAAAGATGAGGGATGCTCATCAAACACTTATTTGGAACATCCCACAGGTGTGCAGGCTAATTGGGAACAATTGGGTGCCATGATTGGGTATAAAAGCAGCCTCCATGAAATGCTAAGTAATTCACAAACAGGGATGGGGCGAGGGTCACCAATTTGTAAGCAAATTGTCGAACAGGTTTAGGACAACATTTCTCAACGAGCTATTGCAAGGAATTTAGGGATTTCAGCATCTACGGTCCGTAAAATCATCAAAAGGTTCAGAGAATCTGGAGAAATCACTGCACGTAAGCGATGATATTACGGACCTTTAATCCCTCAGGCAGTACTGCATCAAAAACCGACATCAGTGTGTAAAGAATATCACCACGTGGGCTCAGGGAAACTTCATAAAACCACTGTCAGTAACTACAGTTGGTCGCTAAATCTGTAAGTGCAAGTTAAAACTCTACTATGCAAAGCCATTTATCAACAACACCCTGGAACGCCGTCGGCTTCGCTGGGCCCGAGCTCATCTAAAATGGACTGATGCAAAGTGGAAATGTGTTCTGTGGTCTGATGAGTCCACATTTCAAATTATATTTGGAAACTGTGGACGTGGTGTCCTCTGGAAAAAAGAAGAAAAATAACCATCCGGATTGTTATAGGCGCAAAGTTCAAACGCTAGCATCTGTGATGGTGTGGGGGTGTATTGGTGCCCAAAGCATGGGTAACTTGCACATCTGTGAAGGCACCATTAATGCTGAATGGTCCACACAGGTTTTGGAATGACATATGTTGTCATCCAAGCAACGTTATCATGGACACCCCTGCTTATTTCAGCAAAACAATGCCAAGTCACGTGTTACAACAGCGTGGCTTCGTAGTAAATGGGTGCGAGTACTTTCCTGTTTCGCCTGCAGTCCAGACCTGTGTCCCATCGGAAATGTGTGGCGCATTATGAAGCGTAAAATACGACAACAAGACCTCGGACTGTTGAACAACTTAAGCTGTACATCACGCAAGAATGGTAAAGAATTCCACTTTCAAAGCTTCAACAATTACTTTACTCAGTTCCCAAACGTTTATTGAGTGTGGTTAAAAGAAAAGGTGATGTAACACAGTGGTGAACATGCCCTTTCCCAACTACTTTGGCACGTGTAGCAGCCATGAAATTCTAAGATAAGTATTATTTGCAAAAAAAGAAAAAAAAATATGATTTTGAACATCAAATATCTTGTCTTTGTTGTGCATTCAACTGAATATGGGTTGAAAAGGATTTGCAAATCATTGTATTCCGTTTATATTTACCTCTAACACAATATATATATATATATATATATATATATATATATATATATATATATATATATATATATATATATATATATATATATTTGTTCCTATACCCAGATGCTGGTATTCCCTTTCCCCCATACATAAATATATGTTTCTCCGCGTGTTTGTTTTCATTTTAGACCCTTGAACTTTGCCGCCCTGCCTATGACACCCGGGCTGTGAGCTAAGACAGAGAGGCGGGCTTCTTCAGAATGATCACTATCATTAACATTCATGGGAGGTTCACTTATCATCCCTGACCGCAGGGACACGGCGGCCATTATAAGACGTCCGCAGGTGGAGCGCCATGATACATATTGCATCTTGCCACAATGGATTTATGTATTCAGTAACAAAAGGACAGTCTAATGAAAAAATACAGACACCATTTTTTATTTCCCCGCTAGACTTCACGTGAGGCCACCGTGTCCTGCGATGAAAAGGAGTTTAGAGAATCCCATACCGATATGATGACCTGTCATTTATACGACTCACCCTTTTTTTTATCTGTCCCAAATAAAACATCATCTCGCTACCAGTGATGTGGAGTTTTCATGAAAAATCAACCAAAATAATATTTAAAAAGTGTTTTATAACATTTGCGATAAATGTACTTTCTGCATGAATCCTATCATCCTTGATATTTTATTCAGTAAAAATGTGCTGTATTTGCACATTTCCTGATCAAATTCAGGGCAGAAACGGTGTGATCCTAGCCTACCCTCATAAATTAGGTTAGATGGCGCCTGCCCATTTCTGTTTGTCAGCATGTCCCCAATATGTTTGCAGAAACTTTTATTATATACGGGGATTTGCTGCAGCCTGTGTAATGTATTTAATGCAAGTGTGACATCACAGCAGTATTCCTGCTAATCAGATAATAAACTGCAGAGAAATGTCATTCAGAGAGACACACAGCACAGGCTGCTGCTACAGAGGAAAAACAGCTGAGAGACTTTTAAAACTAAAACAAAATAAACAACTTTTTCAACAAAGTTAAAGAGCTTTTATAAAATAAGGGACAAGCGGTAAAAAATGGATGTAGGGATTGATGCATGGACTTGTGTATACGAATAAATAAACAAATACAAATGGTTAAATTAACAACTGATTAAGAAGAATAGTATTTGACAACAATATTTTAATATTACAAAATGTAAGTTGATAATATATACAATTTTTCTTGTTTGCCTGTATTAACATTAACATTTGAGCACAAAAACTGAAAATAAAAAAGAATTACCTCTCCAGTTATGAACCTCACAGCATGACAATGCTTTTGACAATACTCTCTCATTTTTTTAGTTTCGCACTAATCTCTTTTTTATTATTGGGGAAAAAAGCAATTGTAATAATAATTGATATTACACTTTGTTTAGTGATAAGTACCAACTTATACTTTTATATGCACCGACCAACTTCCGTCGGGACGACTTGGTATTAATTCACGTAAAATCAAACTTTCCCATACTTCCATACCTGTTGTTGCTCGTAGTAATCACGTCTGGTTAGGATTGTTCACCGGCTTAAACACTCGGCGAGGTAACAAGCACCCAGGCAGCGCTCTGAGCAGACTCAGCCAAATTGCCTCAATGCAAAAACTGAAATCTAAGTAAGATTAAATATCTGAAATAAGGGTGATATTTGCTTATTTTCTGTCTGATGAGATAATTATTTTCATTAAGCAGATTTTATGTAAGAGTGTTTTACTTGTTTTAGGGCTTTGGTCCTGAATTATGTCAGTAAGACATTACAGCTTGTTGCTGAGATTTTATGACCTATATCTCAGAATACACATGGACAACAAGCTGAATGGGTCAAAACACACTGAGGCCCTCTACAAGAAAGGACAGAGCCGCCTCTACTTCTTCAGGAGGCTAGGATCCTTCAACGTCTGTACAAAGATGTTGAAGATGTTCTACGAGTCACTGGTGGCGGGCACTTTCTTGTAGGGCTGAGAGAGAGAGAGACACATATAGACTGGACAAGTTGGTAGAGAAGGCCAGTAACGTGGTGCTAGACTCTCCGACGGTTGTGTCAGAGAGGAGAAGTCTAGCAAAACTCCTAGCCGTTATGGACAACACCTCCCACCCACGATACTCGGACCTTGCGGAGAGAATGAGCACGTTCAGTGGAAGGCTCAGACTCCCTAAATGTAACGCGGAACGACACAGGAGGTCCTTCATACCGACAGCCATCAGACTGTATAATGTATATGTTCCTTGACTGCACTTAAATGTAGAATATATGTAGAAAATATTTATATTATTCATATATATCATATTAAAATATGTGTTATATTATTTATTATTATTAAGTGAAATGTGGTGCTGAATTTCCCCCAGGGATCAATAAAGTACTTTCTATTCTATTCTATTATATTATATTATATTCTATTATATCGAATAAAACATGCTTGAAACTAGAATATCAAAGCTGTGTCATCAAGTATAAAACTGCTTTTTCAAAGTAATCATTTCTTATTTCAAGCTTGAAATAAAAGTCATGACTTTGACAAAATTGTGTCTCATAATTAAAACAGATGAAATGGACTTTGTCACGCCTATGGTTCAAGTTTTGTTTTGGTCATGCTATGTTTAGTTTTTTTGACATTTAGTTCTGTTTTGCATTTCCTTGTTTGTCTTGTTACCATGCCAACTGATTTAGTTTTCATCTGTCATGTCTGATCATGAGTTTTGAATGGCCATACTACCCTGAGAAACCCCAATCTCATCTGTTCTCAAAGCTAAGCAGTGTCTGGCCTGGTCAGTACTTGGATGGGAGACTGCCTAGGAATACCAGGTGCTTTTGACCTTAGGACTCTAAGTTCCTTTTTTTTTTCACTCCCTGTTTTGTTACCATGACAACCAATCAGTTCACCTGTCTTGTCTCACACCTGTTTTCACTTATCATGTTCATTATTTAAGCCACAGTTACCAGGCAGTCAGTCTGGCAACATCACCTCCTTCACGACCTCGATTATCTACTTCATGCCTTGCTATGCTGTTCATTTTGTCCACGTAAGTTTTTGTCATTCATGCCATAGCACAAGTGTTTTGTTTCATGTTTATAGTTTATAACCTTTGTGCTAGTCTTTTGTTTCATAGCCCAAGTTTTGTACCTCCATTGTGAGCGCTTTTTGTTTGTTCCTGTTTTTAGTTTGTTCCTGTTTTTAGTTTATGAGTAAATTAAATATGTACCTACCTTCACGCCGTTTCCACTCCATTCGCTTCGCACCTCGGGAAAACAACCCAAGACCAAGGCCAAGCCTGACAGACTTTGCTGTTTTATTTTCAATGAGCCAATAGAAATATGTACTCTTATAGTAGTACAGTTGGCACACCACAGTAAACTGACGGTTAATGTTTAAACATTTGCCATTTCAAACAATTTTGAACAAAAATAGGTCATGCACATTCAGAAAAATTCTTCCGAATTACAATAGAAAAAAAAAATATATATATATATATATATATATATGTGTGTGTGTGTGTATGTATGTATGTATGTATGTATGTATGTGTGTGTGTATATGTGTGTGTGTGTATATATATATATACATGTGTGTGTGTGTGTGTGTGTATGTTTATAATATAGACCCCGAGAGTAACAAGCAGTTGCCTTGTTCCCTTCCATTAAGAAAAATAAACTTGGTTTTAGTATAAGTTTGCTGGTTTCAACATACTGAGAAAAAAGGTCTCATATTTGTTTTTTTTCTATCAAAAAAAAGTGCACTTGTTATTAGTGAGAATATACTTATTTTAAGGAATTTTGGGGTTCATTGAAGTTAGCTAATTTTCCTTGTTTTGACAAGTCTTGAGAAGCCACATTTTCTTTGTCTATTGGCAGACAATTTTGCTCAGTTCAAGTAAAACAACCCCAATTTTTGTATTTTTTTCCCTTGTTTTTGAACACTGACTTTTTGCAGTGCTCTGGGTAATGTATGTCTGATAGAAAACTCTTGAAAGTAAAGTAAGGCTCCACTTTTTGAAAGCGTCCCAGTTTGATGCTACATTGGCTTTGCCATAAACATACTACTTATTATAATAAATGAATGAATAATGCTGCAAGTTTCAATCACTGCAGATTTTTTTTGAAAATACCATCATGACTATAATAATTACAGCAATAATTATAAATATTTTCAAAATGTGTATGTATTAAAGCAGTGGTTCTTAACCTTGTTGGAAGTACCGAACCCCACCAGTTTCATAAGCGCGTTCACCGAAAAATAAAATGTTTTTTTATTTTCCAATTCAAGACAAAGTTATATGTTTTTGGTACCACTTTAGTATGTGGAACATATTCTAAATAACAAATACTTAATTTAGCGTTATTTGGACACTAGGGGAACATATTCTAAGTAATAAAGACTTAATTTAGAGTTAGGGTTGAGGTTAGAGGGTTAGGGTTATAATAACGCCATGCCGAATAAGGCATTAATAAGTACTTAATAGTTAGGAGCCAATATGTTACTAATTTGCATGTTAATAAGCAACCAATTAATGGTGAATATGTTCCCCATACTACAGTGTTACCATGTTTTTTTTAACTGGTGCACAAAATGAACCGTGCATGAACATCAATCAATGCTTATTTATATAGCCCTAAATCACAAGTGTCTCAAAGGGCTGCACAAACCACAACGACATCCTCGGTACAGAGCCCACATGAGGGCAAGGAAAAACTCACCCCAGTGGGACGTCGGCAACACATCAGCAATCCATAATTTCAGAAAGAGAAATACCCAAACAAAATGAAAATAAAAGTGGTATCGATTTATAAGACTGGAGACAAATACAAACTTTACACTTGTTTCCTTACTTTCATAATTTCGTAAAACTATTTTTAAAAAATCAGAATCAGAATCAGACATACTTTATTAATCCCCGAGGGGAAATTAAAATTTTCGGCACAATCCCATTCAAGATCAGACAAACATTACAGGGAGACAGAACAGGATCGCTGACGGGTTTGCCAACTTCCGGCGCCCCTTACATAAAGGTGAGATACAGGTAAACAAGTGGGGGGATGGAAGAAAAAAATAAAAGATTAAAATAAAATGAAACAAAATAAAATAAAAAAAATCGGTCTAAGCCTGGGCCCCTGGAGAGGGGGTCCAAACTGAGGCCAAGGGGAAAAAAAACAACATCACCTTGTTCAAAGAACAAAACCAACAGTGCATAAACTCACAACAAATTACACACCTGCAAATCAGTCCGCCGTTGCCGTATCCGTAATACACCGATAGGGAGAACTTTTTATTTGCACGATGAGTCGGGTGTGTTTTGACCTCCGCCGAACCCCTAAGCCCGACTCACCGAACCCTTAGGGTTCGATCGAACCCGGGTTAGGAACCACTGTATTAAACAATCTTCCATTAATTGTCATAATTACAATGTATTTGTTAATGCAGTTTACAGTGGTGAAGAAAAATATAGCTACATGAGAGAGGAAAATATTTGACATGATATCAGGTACTATATTCCATTACAAACTGCATAAACCAATTGATGACTTCCAAAATGTGGTAATGAAAAATATGTTAACTTTGCTTGATAATGTAAACAAAATGAACATTCCAAGTGTCGGCCAAATTGTTTATCTTATTACACAATTCGAATTGATGATCATGTGAGTCTGTCTTGGAATTTTGTGAAAATCAAAAGTGCAACGCTGAAGCAAATAAAAAGAAGTGTATCATGATGGACTGTGTTAGGTTTGACTTAAGACGCAGGCTCCCTTCCAAAATTTCCTAAAGAAGCAAGCAAGTGTTCCCAGCGCAGTAATAACCTAATTGGAGCGTGGGCTCTAACTACTGTTGCTCCTCGGTGTGTCCGTGTATAAATAGAGCTTATAATGGACTGAGGTGTGATGCCATCATTCATCTCTGCTCAGAAACGCACTCGCTTCAGGTCTTTGCTCATTTTCCTAATGATGCTCTTGTTTTAAGTATGTTTTCTCTTTAAGGTTTGTAAGATTCCAGCTTAATGGACACTATTCATCACAGAGCTCGGGTCCCAAGTCCAGTTTACACACTAAACTTATTCGACATAACAAATAGCCAAAATGAGAGGCTTTCCAAGCAGGGAATTGGTATATTTTTCAAACTAGAGTTCTATCTCTGGGTTCAGTCTAGATTTGTTTTTTTTTCTTTACTGGTGGGTTTTATCCTTCTGTGTTGTAGTTAGTGAATAAACTTTTAATGGTAAAATTTGATTTCCTGATGGTTTTAACCTATTTTTAAAGCATTTTCTTGGGGTCAAGCTTTGGATATGGTGAATTGTGCGTACATTTAGCTCCACAGTTACTATTATAAACTACTCTCTTTGTATATCTGCAATACTAAAGGAGGAGTTTCAAGATTGCAATTTGCATTTTTTTGGACATTTTTTAATATTTATTTGAATAGGGACAGTAGATATTAATCAATGTGTCGTCAAAAACAGCTTCAACATAAATATGCTGGAGTTAGCACTCAAGCCAAATTGCATCCATTGACCTAAAGCAGGTAGAAAAACACAAACACACAATTATATATATATATATATATATATATATATATATATATATATATATATATATATATATATATATATATATATATATATATATATATATATATATATATATATATATATATATATATATATATATATATATATATATATATATATATATATGTGTATATATATGTATGTATATGTATGTGTGGGAAAAATCCCAAGACTACTTCATCTCTACAGAACTGTTTCATGAGGGGTTCCCTCAATCATCAGGAGATTTTATTGGAAGCATTCACATACAATGGTGTATATAGGGCACAGAGTGGGTGGGTACAGGCAGGCGTAGGGGCTTGGTGATTGGCTCATGTGTTACCTAGGAGGTGTTTCCGTCTGTGGCGGCATGTTGAACTGATTTCACTGCGCTTGTTGGGGGATGATAGGTCTGGATGATATATAATAAACAGTTTCTCTTTTAAGCATAGTTTGAATCATTTATTACCACTGTTGTAAGGTGTGCTGGATGCAAGAATTTGCCATGTTATTGAATATTCAACATTATTGTCTTTTGAGGTTCCAAATGTGCTTGCTGAGTTATGTAGAATTCCGCAAGGTCTGGTTTCTAAAGGAGGCCTTGTGGTTATTCCATCTGGCTTTAAACGCTCCTTCGATTAATCTTATGTACGTGTCGGATGTGCTAATGTTATATATATATATATATATATATGTATGTATGTATGTATATATATATATATATATATATATATATATATATATATATATATATATATATATTTAGTATCAATGCGCTTTACTTAACTGCCACTACCGCACTTGATCAACCGTCCTTGTTGCTATTCAGTAATTCATATTAATTCAGACAAAAATAAGTGAAAAACTGCAGTGGTATAATAATCTAAAAATTTACTCCGAAGCAAGGTAGCATCAGCTGACAGGTCTGTAATCGCCATCTGATGTAACTCCATTACGCTTCTTTTGCATGTCATCGATACACACCTTGCTTAAATGCACACCCACTTAACGTGCTGATTGGTTGTATTGATTTATATGATATATTGGATATAGTATATCATTTTAAAGGTCTGTGCTCTGCACATGAATGCTAATATTATTTCCAGCTAAGTGTAATTGTAATGGATAGAAACAGTGATGGATCTGTGTGGTCTTTACAAGATGATGACTTAGCTGCATTGCACCTTGCACTGCAATCATCATTGACTTGTTTAAGACTTAAAAAGCAAGTGTTGATTAAATTCTTACCTGCTGTGAGATGTCACATGATGTTGTTGGTGTACAACATCTTGTGTTCGTAAAAATGGTAATAAAAAATAAATTCTTGCACATCTTTATTTACACTCTTTACATATAGTATCGATAAGAATACCGATGAATAATAGTATTGATAAATCCATACATCCATTTTCTACCTCTTATTCCCTTTGGGCTGCGGAGGGTGCTGGTGCCTATCTCAGTTACAATCGGGCAGAAGGCGGGGATAAAGTATTGATAAAGTATAATGATATTGGTTTTAGTATCAATAAAAAGGATATACATCCTTATTTTAACTATTTTCAAACGACGTAGTGAATTATTCTTAAATGATGTCAAAACTGTTGTTTATGGCGGTTTATTCTTACATCACTAAATTATAGATAACTATCACGCCTGTAAGTTATGTTTTGGTCATGCTATATTTAGTTTTTGGACATTCAGTCACGATTTTCACTTCCTGGTTTTGTTTGTTTCCATGCCAACGCATTAGTTCCCACACTCGTACACACGCTACCCATGCTGCACCTTCTTCACGCCCTCGTTTATCTGCTTCATGCCTTGCTACGCTGTTCATTTTGATCCACGTTAGTTTTGTATTTATGCCACAGTGCACTCTTTCGTTTCATGTCTTTAGTCTTGCCATCGTGCTGTTTAAGTTTATAGTTAAATTGTCTTTCATGCCATTGAGCAAGTGTTTTTTTTTTCCCTGTTTTCTATATATTATATAATAGACAACTATGTACTCACGTCCACGCCTCGCTCGTGTTGATCCTCATCTGCATCGAAGAAACAATCCATGTCCAAGCCAAGTTGTGACAATAACAACTTTGGTGTGGATGTTTGGATGAATGACATCGAGGCAGCGATACTTCCTGTGATCTACCATAATTTACTATTGTTGTCTAATGACAAACATAACAAACATATACAATATATTATTTTGTACTCTGTATTAACTCCATTGTGTATAATATGGCTGTTTATAGGTTTATGTCCATTTGCCCGGGATGTGCTCGTCATGTCACATATTTAAAATATTTTCTTTTAGAACATTCTGAAGAAATACTTATTTTCCAGCTTTATATCTATAATGTTTATGCTTGTTAGAATCGAACATTCCCCCGTACCACGTCCTTGACTTGTTCTTAGTTACCTGTGAATAATGTAACAAAGAGTGGCATGTTGGTCCCCAGAAAGATTGTCGCCCAGATTACTCACAATCAATCAATTAATGTTTATTTACATAGCCCTAAATCACAAGTGTCTCAAAGGGCTGCACAAGCCACAACGACATCCGTGGTTCAGCGCCCACATAAGGGCAAGGAAAAACTCACAACCCAGTGGGATGTCGATGTAAACCAGGGAAAATTGGTTTCTATTTGTATTATATAGGTGTGCTAATCCCATTTATAAAAAAAAAAAAAAAATTACAATCATGTTAAGGTATTCCCATGTGTTGTAATAATCTACATTTTAGCCAAGTTATTTGAGATATCAAACTAATTTGGTGCATGGCGACGCACTGACTGTTGCAACCACTACCACATGTGACTTTTGGTACTCAATTTTAAATTTGTTACATATTACTTTTTTTTTTATTGATTTTTAAGTTTATGCTTTTTTCATACTTCATCCTCCTAACTCAATTTTGGGCTTTAGTAGTTTATTCAAGCTCCTTTTATGCAAAACATTTTTTTCTTACTCTTTGGTATCTGTTGTTGTGTGTTTGGGGTCTGCATAAATTCCTAAAATTTGAAATCAAATCACGGAGGTGTGGTGAATATAACGAGGCATTTAGAAATTGCACAACCTGTGAAGTTTTCACACCGATGAATATGGTATCCAAATATGGAATAAATTTACCCAAACTGCTTTGCACGCATCCGCCATCGTAGTCCTTCTCAATAAGCTCCTTCTTGTTTGCTATCTTCTTGTTGTGGGGCAGAGTAGTTCATACATGCACATGTATCCTCCGCTGTTGCCATTTCTAATACAAAGTAGTGTGCAGTTCCAATTTATATCAGTAGCATCAGTAGTATCTGTCAGTAGTCGCTACAGTATGGAATTGCTAAAAACTACAACATGGCTAATGCGTAGCAGACAAAGTCGAAGAGGATTCACACCCGCAAAACGGTACATCCTAAAAAGACAAAAAGCAATCTGTAAAACATAATTTCCGCATAATTTTGATCAAAAAAATAAACAATCAAGTGTTTTAAATGTAGAAACAACTTATAATATTACCCTTTTGGTATTGTGGTTAGAAATGTCTGATAATATCAGCATGCCGGTATTATCGGCTGATAAATGCTTTCAAATGTAACACCGGAAATTATCGGTATCGGTTTTGAACAAAGTAAAATTTATGACTGTTTGAAACGCTGTCGTGTACACAGACGTACGGAGAAGAACAGCGCGCCAATAAACCTTAAAGGCACTGCCTTTGCGTGTCAACCCAGTCACATTATAACTAGGATTCGTCACACATACAAGTGGATGCAAAGCATACTTGGTCAACAGCCATACAGGTCACACTGAGGGTGGCTGTATAAACAACTTTAACACTGTTGCAAATATGTGCCACACTGTGAACCCACACCAAACAAGAATGACAATATATATGCAATCTGTTGTTTTCCTAATTTTTCGTTGTACATGGACGAAGCTGTGTGTTGCTAAGCCAGACTTTGACATTATCCGGACTGGACCTGGTTTTAAAAACCCTTCAAACAAATCTAATTTCATTAACAACCTGGTCTGGTGAAGATAACATCCTTTTTTTTTATTTTAAATAAAAGAAAATAAGATAAATAAACAAAAAACATTGTGTTGGATAAAAAAAAAGTAAAACAATATAGAAACAATTACATAAGAAATAGTAATTAATGAAAATGTTAGTGGACCAGCGGCACACACAATCATGTGTGCTTCAGGGACTGTGTCCCTTGCAGACCATGTTGTCTATGTTGTGGGAACCTGAATATTGGTAGCAGAAGGAAACAACCCCTTTTGTGTGAGTGGGTGTGGATTAGTGTGAATGGGGGAGGGGATGTTTTTTTTGGGGGGTTGGTGCACTAATTGAAAGTGTATCTTGTGTTTTTTTTTTTTCTATGTTGATTTAATAAAAAAAATAAAAATGAGAAACACATTTCGGGAGAACATCCGCACCGTAACAAAACATATACACAACAGAACAAATAACCAGGATCCCTTGCAGCACTAACTCTCTGCCCCCCAACCCCGCCCACCTCAACCTCCTCATGTCCCAAATTCCAAGCTGCTGTTTTGAGGCATGTTAAAAAAAATGCACTGTGAAACTTCAATAATAAATATGACAGTGCCATGTTGGCATTTTTTCCATAACTTGAGTTGATTTATTTTGTAAAACCTTGTTACATTGTTTAATGCATCCAGCGGGGCATCACAACAAAATTAGGCATAATAATGTGTTAAATATACGACTGTATATGTCGGTATCGGTTGATATCGGTATCGCTAATTAAGAGTTGAACAATATCGGAATGGCAAAAAAAGCTATAATCGGACATCTCTAAATGTGGTTATTATTTGCATTGCAATGTATTGTCTTAATCCTTACATTCATGATGATGGCATTTTATGATGAATACTCAGAGGCAGACATTGACTCATAAAGCATTCCACAAGGGGATCACTGTTTGCTCTGACTAATGTGAAACGAAATGTAATAAATGCAACTTTATGTAAATACAATAAAGGGTGTGGCAGTTGTTCCACTAAGGAATAGTTGTAGTGAAAAACAAATGCTAGAAATGAACTCAGGATCATAAAAAAAACCCTAGTTTGACCCCTCACAATTTACTTAAGGCCTAATTAAGCATTTTCATATTTTCAAAAATTGGTTATTGGTACCCCGACTTTGTGCAGTTTTTTATGAGGTTTCCCCCAGGACTTGAAGTTCAACTTTTTAGGACATGTTATTAGACACCAGCTGGCTCCGCTGTGAACGGGACTCTTGCTGCTGTGTCGGATCCGCTTTGGACTGGACTCTCGCGATTGTGTGGATCCATTATGGATTGAACTTTCACAGTATCATGTTAGACCCGCTCGACATCCATTGCTTTCCTCCTCTCCAAGGTTCTCATAGTCATCATTGTCACGACGTCCCACTGGGTGTGAGTTTTCCTTGCCCTTATGTGGGCCTACCGAGGTTGTCGTAGTGGTTTGTGTTGTGGTTTGTGCAGCCCTTTGAGACACTAGTGATTTAGGGCTGTATAAGTAAACATTGATTGATTGATTGACCTTTAGAAACCCATTGGTGAAGAGATTTATTGGTAACGATTTAGTTCCCAGATTTTCAGATGCTCCCCTTCCCTTGCTTCCATCGGGACCCAGGATGGACCGCTCGCCTGTATCGGTTGGGGACATCTCTACGCTGCTGATCCGCTTGAGATGGTTTCCTGTGGACGGGACTCTCGCTGGTGTCTTGGATCCGCTTGAACTGAACTCTCGCGGCTGTGTTGGAGCCACTATGGATTGAACTTTCACAGTATCATGTTAGACCCCCTCGACATCCATTGCTTTCGGTCCCCTAGAGGGGGGGGGTTGCCCACATCTGAGGTCCTCTCCAAGGTTTCTCATAGTCAGCATTGTCACTGGCGTCCCACTGGATGTGAATTCTCCCTGCCCACTGGGTGAGAGTTTTCCTTGCCCTTTTGTGGGTTCTTCCGAGGATGTTGTAGTCGTAATGATTTGTGCAGTCCTTTGAGACATTTGTGATTTGGGGCTATATAAATAAACATTGATTGATTGATTGATTAGCATTGTATTTGAGTTATGTATTTAATGATTTATGGATAACCATCATTGTTTGTCAGTGTTTTGTGATATTAACCTCTGTATACCAACACTAAATGGACACAATCCCTAGACAATGAGTCCATTGTTGGCTAATTTCCTAAGCATGCCCATGAACACTGCTGTTAAATAATACACATCCATTGTCAAAACAAGGCTTTGTTTGCCAAATTCCATTGGCATCCAAATATGCGGGAAGTCTGCTGAAAATTGCTTCCTTGGACATTCATAACCCAAACGGTAGCCCCCAGTTATACCAAGCCTTTACGTGGCAGATTAGGCTCTGGCTCCGGACCAGAAAAGCCTGCTTTTTAACCACTGTTTCTCCCATTTGCCTCAGGATACTCATGGCTTGGCAGGTTGCACAACACATTACCATCCTGCAGCAGCTCTTAAAACACATTTTAGCCCAGAATCACAGCTGGTATCTTGGCCAGCGCTGCTGTGCTGGGCTTAGAAAAAGGACCCAAACATGGAAGAACGACAGGGCTGGGGAATTCAAACGAAACCCGGTTGATGTAACAAGCGTGGGTCTACACTGTGTTTTGGGAGTACGGAGCTATTATTGCTTTGCAAGAGCAGACTTTGATCACTGCGAGCAATTTGAAAGACTTTATGTACTGGTATTGTGTAAGTGAAAACTCACACATGGCTGCCCCTGTGTGTATCAGTGTGTGTGTGTACAAGCTCTTGACACATCCAGGGTCTATGTGTGGAGTTATGTGCTGCTAAACATCACTAAGATCCAACCGCCCACTATGATATCTTTGCTTTCCAATCTCATGCTTCACGCCTGCTGCCCCTCCATCATGAATTCGTATTTACAGGCAGGATCCTCCATGAATCCCCTCAGGACCGGTGTGATGTGCACACAGTCCAGGTAGGGACCATAACCCATGAATATTATCACTGCGGCCTATCATTAGGGCTTAACTCAACATAGTGCAGGTTTGATGACAGAGCAAAAAATCTTTAATCATAGAAAAACAATGCGTATTATTAATCTTAATGCCTGATTTTTTTATTATTTTTTTCTCTGCAGCCTGCCGGCTTTATTTAACAGAGCAAACAACTCTGCCTCACATTCGCTCTGTTTAAATGCACCATAAATTATGTCCCATCTCTGCATGCAGGGGCAGCAGACAGTAAATATAAGCAGCCCCGTGCTCTCCTTGTCCGTGTCATCAACATGAGTGCATCCAAGAGCGTCATGAAAAGCTAATTGTGCTTTGGCCAGAAATACAATCCCCCGTATATATGTTAGGATGCTTTTAAAATGTATTTATTTATTTTTTTTAAATTATTGCACTCCCCAGAAGAAGTGCACTTTCGTTCAAAGCAATTTACATAGAAAATAAGTCTTTCTGGGCTTATCCCGAAGTGGAAGCTTCTCTGCCATTTGTACGTTTGTTGAAGGCCTACTGAAATGAGATTTTCTTATTTAAACCTGGATAGCAGGTCCATTCTATGTGTCATACTTGATCATTTCGCGATATTGCCATATTATAGCTGAAAGGATTTAGTAAAGAACTTCGACGATAAAGTGCGCAACTTTTGGTCGCTAATAAAAAAGCCTTGCCTGTACCGGAAGTAGCAGATGATGTGTGCGTGACGTCACGGGTTGTAGGGCTCCTCACATCCTCACATTGTTTATAATCACAGCCACCAGCAGCAAGAGCGATTCGGACCGAGAAAGCGACAATTTCCCTATCAATTTGAGTGAGGATGAAAGATTCGTGGATGAGGAAAGTTAGAGTGAAGCACTAGAAGAAAAAAAAAGGCGCGGCAGTGGGAGCGATTCAGATGTTATTTGACACATTTATCAGGATAATTCTGGAAAATCCCCTATATGCTTATTGTGTTAATAGTGTTTTAGTGAGATTATGAAGTCATACCTGAAAGTCGGAGGACTGCGGTGACCGCCAGTGTCTCTGAGAGAGGCCAACGGAGGAGCCAAGATCACAGCTGCCTTTTTGACAGCTGCTGCAGAGGACGCTAACTCCCCAAAAGTCTCCGGTAAGAGCCGACTTAATATCACAATTTTCTGATCCAAAAACTTGCTGGTTTAGAGAAACATGTTCGCTAAAGCTTCACAACAAACAAAGAAACACCGGCTGTGTTTTGGTTGCTAAAGGCAGCTGCAATCCACCACTTTCCACCAACAGCATTCTTCTTTATAGTCTCCATTATTCATTTAACAAATTGCAAAAGATTCAGCAACACAGAAGTCAAAAATACTGTATAATTATGCGATGAAAAGAGACAAATTTTAGCCGTAAGTGTTGCTGGGCTAAAATAACGTCACAAGCACTTGTCATCATTCCGCGACGTTTCAACAAGAAACTACGCGGGAAATGTAAAATTGTAATTTAGTCAACTAAAAAGGCCGTATTGGCATGTGTTGCAAAGTTAATATTTCATCATTGATATATAAACTATCAGACTGCGTGGTCGGTAGTAGTGGGTTTCAGTAGGTCTTTAAAGGCCTACTGAAATGAGATTTTCTTATTTAAACGGGGATAGCAGGTCCATTCTATGTGTCATACTTGATCATTTCGCAATATTGCCATATTTTTGCTGAAAGAATTTAGGAGAGAACATCCACGATAAAGTTCGAAACTTTCGGTGCTAAGAGAAAAGCCCTGCCTCTACCGGAAGTCGCAGACGATAACGTCACATGTTTGATGGCTCCTCACATATTCACATTGATTTTACTGGGAGCCTCCAACAAAAAGTGTTATTCGGACCGAGAAAACGACAATTTCCCCATTAATTTGAGCTAGGATGAAAGATTCGTGTTTGAGGGTATAATTTAAAAAATATAATAATCTGGGACATATTCTGATGTTTTTAAAGACATTTACTAGGAGAATTCTGGGAAATCCCTTATCTTTATATTGTGTTCCTAGTGTTTTAGTGAGTTTAATAGTACCTGATAGTCCAGGGGTAGGGAACCTATGTCTCTCGAGCCAGATGTGGCTCTTTTGATGACTGTATCTGGCACTCAGATAAATCTTATCTGACATTGCTTAACACGATAAGTAATGAATAAGGCCGCTGGTAAATCACAATGTTAAAAATAACGTTCAAAATCTAAAACATTGTCATGCATTTTAATCCATCCATCCGTTTTCTACCGCACCTGTTCAAGAAATTCAAGATTCAAGATTGTTTATCGTCATATGCACAGTTAAACAGATAGTTTGCCGTACAATGAAAATCTTACTTTGTTTTACAATGTTACAATGTTTCTAAAAATAATTAGAGACTTATTATACTCTAAAAATTATGGTTTTACTTGAAAAATGCACGCATTTAGTTGTATTCAGTGTTAAAAAATATGATATGGCTATCACAGAAATACATTTTAAAATATTTGGCTTTCATGGCTCTCTCAGCCAAAAAGGTTCCCGACCCCTGTGATAGTCGGAGGTGTACGTCCATGGGTGTGTTGACGCCAGTGTCTCAGGGGAGTCGACGGCAGCTCATACTTCCTAAAAACCTGTGACGTCTTGCGTACACGTCATCATTAAATGACGTTTTCAAGACGAAAATCCCGGGAAAGTTAAAATTGTAATTTGGTAAACTAAAAAGGCCGTATTGTCACGTGTTGCAATGTTAATATTTCATCATTGATATATAAACTATCAGACTGCGTGGTCGGTAGTAGTGGGTTTCAGTAGGCCTTTAAAGGCCTACTGAAATGAGATTTTCTCATTTAAACGGGGATAGCAGGTCCATTCAATGTGTCATACTTGGTGATTTCGCGATATTGCCATATTTTTGCTAAAAGGATTTAGTAGAGAACATCGACGATTAAGTTCGCAACTTTCGGTGCTAAGAGAAAAGCCCTGCCTCTACAGGAAGTCGCAGACGATGACGTCACATGTTTGATGGCTCCTCACGTATTCACATTGATTTTAATGGGACCCTCCAACAAAAAGTGCTATTTGGACTGAGAAAACGACAATTTCCCCATTAATTTGAGCGAGGATGAAAGATTCGTGTTTGAGGGTATAAAAAAAAAAAAATAAGCGATTGAATTGGGACGGATTCCGATGTTTTTACAGACATTTACTAGGATAATTCTGAGAAATCCCTTATCTTTCTATTGTATTGCTAGTGTTTTAGTGAGTTAAATAGTCCCTGATAGTCAGAGGTGTACGTCCATGGGTGTCTTGACGCCAGTGTCTCAGGGGAGTCGACGGCAGCTATGGACGGCACAAGCTCAGCTTTTCTCCGGTAAGAAGCGACATTTTACCACAATTTTCTCACAGAAACCTGCTGGTTGCCATTCCGTCGTGATTCATGTTTGCTTGACTGCGCTCTGATCCGGGAATTTTAAACAAGGAATCACCGTGTGTTTGTGTGGCTAAAGACTAAAGCTTCCCAACTCCATCTTTCTACTGTAACTTCTCCAATATTAATTGAACAAATTGCAAAAGATTCAGTAACACATATCTCCAAAATACTGTGTAAATATGCCGTTAAAGCAGACGACTTTTAGCTGTGTGTGCGCGCAGCGCTCATACTTCCTAAAAACCTGTGACGTCTTGCGTACACGTCATCATTACACGAGGTTTTCAAGCCGAAACTCCCGGGAAATTTAAAATTGTAATTTAGTAAACTAAAAAGGCCGAATTGGCATGTGTTGCAATGTTAATATTTCATCATTGATATATAAACTATCAGACTGCGTGGTCGGTAGTAGTGGGTTTCAGTAGGCCTTTAAAGGCCTACTGAAATGAGATTTTCTTATTTAAACGGGGATAGCAGGTCCATTCAATGTGTCATACTTGGTGATTTCGCGATATTGTCATATTTTTCCTGAAAGGATTTAGGAGAGAACATCGACGATAAAGTTCGCAACTTTCGGTGCTAAGAGAAAAGCCCTGCCTCTACCATTGATTTTAATGAGACCCTCCAACAAAAAGTGCTATTTGGACCGAGAAAACGACAATTTCCCCATTAATTTGAGCGAGGATGAAAGATTCGTGTTTGAGGGTATAATAAAAAAAAAAGGTAAAAAGAAAACAACGCGATTGCATTGGGACAGATGCCGTTAAAGCAGACGACTTTTAGCTGTGTGTGTGTGCAGCGCTCATACTTCCTAAAAACCCGTGCTGTCTTGCGTACACGTCATCATTACACAACGTTTTCAAGCCGAAACTCCCGGGAAATTCAAAATTGCAATTTAGTAAACTAAAAATGCCGTATTGGCATGTGTTGCAATGTTAATATTTCATAATTGATATATAAACTATCAGACTGCGTGGTCGGTAGTAGTGGGTTTCAGTAGGCCTTTAAAGGCCTACTGAAATGAGATTTTCTTATTTAAACGGGGATAACAGGTCCATTCAATGTGTCATACTTGGTGATTTTGCGATATTGCCATATTTTTGCTGAAAGGATTTAGGAGAGAACATCGACGATAAAGTTCGCAACTTTCGGTGCTAAGAGAAAAGCCCTGCCTCTACCATTGATTTTAATGAGACCCTCCAACAAAAAGTGCTATTTGGACCGAGAAAACGACAATTTCCCCATTAATTTGAGCGAGGATGAAAGATTCGTGTTTGAGGGTATAATAAAAAAAAAAGGTAAAAAGAAAACAACGCGATTGCATTGGGACAGATGCCGTTAAAGCAGACGACTTTCAGCTGTGTGTGTGCGCAGCGCTCATACTTCCTAAAAACCCGTGCTGTCTTGCGTACACGTCATCATTACACGACGTTTTCAAGACGAAACTCCCGGGAAATTTAAAATTGTAATTTAGTTAACTAAAAAGGCCGTATTGGCATGTGTTGCAATGTTAATATTTCATCATTGATATATAAACTATCAGTTTGCGTGGTCGGTAATAGTGAGTTTCAGTAGGCCTTTAAGGATGTGGCAGGCGAAAGGTGAATATCCCACAATGCTGCAGGCCCGCCACCTTTCATTGCCTTGATAGGGGAGCAAGAGATGTACAGCGGCCTCAAATGGAGGTGGCATCTGGTGCCCAATTTGTCATGCCTGAATTACCCAGGAGCTGATAAAGGCTGAAGTTTTAATAAAAGTTGGGAGCAGCAGATAGCAGGGTGAAGGACACTGATGAAGTGTCTTGGGGCCTATTTCCAGCTAGAGATAAGAACCTATACAGAAAGGGTGGGTCGAGGGTCTAGTGCGGCGCGATAATACGCTGATGCTGAGAGAAAAATGGAAAAAAAAAAAAGTGCAGTTGAAATGCAAGACAGCACACGTAATGGAAAAAAATAATAAATAAGCAAATAAATAATGATGATGATCTAAATGAGGAGAAGCCAGGGTGGAGGCGCCGGAGTCCTGAAGCGTCTCTGCCTGTAATTTGGCCACCCGCCAGCAGCCATTGCTCACCCTCAGCTGCGACGGCGAGCTCCAGATGTGCCAACGGCACGTTTTTTTGGATTTTGCCAGCTGACTGCTCCGTTTGATAGCCCCGCTCTCTGGATGCCCATCACCGGCCGCAGAGATAGAATTAAATGATGATGATCTCCCCACAAGTTGGGTGAGGAAACAACGCGTATAAATCTTGATTTCATCTCAGCGTGAGAAGTCTTTATCCATCATCACTCTTAATGAACAAGTCATTAGCCACGATGAATGGCGCTCTGGGTTCCCGCTCGCCACTGCTGCTTTTGTTTGCAGCTTTCGGGGGGCAACTTCCCCCGTGCCCTTTGAGAGGGTCAAACTCATTTCTCCAGATGTGGGGTAACCTCTGTGCTCCTGGGGTGGCTGCACACCCGTGTACTAAACAGGGCCTGGAAAAATGAGGATAAAAAAATAAATAAATAAAAAAAGCCTCCTCCTCGGCAGGTCTTATCCTTCAGAGAAGCACATTAGCCTTCTCAGTGCCGCCTATTATGCTGATTTTATGTGCACAGGCCTCCAGTTGATGCAAGTTTGCAATGTAAACAGAAAAGGAGGCAGAAAGGGGCTTTTGTTTTACTGTAATAGGGGACAACGGAGGAGCTGTAAAACCCCGCTGTGCTGCAGAGTTACGCCCTTAAACAACCATATACCATCAACGCCAAGACCGCCTTGATTCTTCTATCTGCCAGCCCATCCGTCTTTTATCTCCGCTGATAATCCCTGCCTTTGAAATGAACGAGCTGTTTGGTGAACAAGACTTCCTCCAGACAAACATTCCCCGGGAGCCTTCGTTTTTATTTACGATCATTGCGTCGCTAAAAGCGTTGTTAAAAAATTTAGCAGCTCCCCCCCTCCGGGCTACCCGAATCTAAAACACCTACATAAAAGTTGGATGAAACCGTTGTGATCTTCTTCTCCTTACCCTCTGAAGTACCGCGGCGCTTGAAATATGAAAAAGAAACCCGTCACTCCGGCTGCACAGCCCTAACTGTGAGC
The DNA here is from genome assembly GCF_033978795.1 of Nerophis ophidion. NCBI lineage: Eukaryota > Metazoa > Chordata > Actinopteri > Syngnathiformes > Syngnathidae > Nerophis > Nerophis ophidion. The sequence goes on along the minus strand of NC_084617.1, from coordinate 63,553,995 downwards.
AGATAAAGGTTGACACGAGATAATTGAAAATATCTGGCACTAATACACTGGAGTCTCTGTTTGTATTTGAACATAAAGGAGGAGAGTGGCATGTGACTTTCCTTGTTAGTGACAGCTGCCATGTTCCCCAAGTCTGCAGGGACGTACTGTAGCACAGCATTCATCTGACTTGTACACTGAAGTTCCTCGAATCCTCAGGGACGCGTCTTTAAAGGGGAACATTATCACTATTTCAAAAGGGTTAAAAACAATAAAAAATCAGTTCCCAGTGGCTTGTTGTGTTTTTTGAAGTTTTTTTTCAAAATTTTACCGGTCTCGGAATATCCCTAAAAAAAGCTTTAAAGGGGAACATTATCACCAGACCTATGTAAGCGTCAATATATACCTTGATGGTGCAGAAAAAAGACCATCTATTTTTTTAACCGATTTCCGAACTCTAAATGGGTGAATTTGGGCAAACTAAACGCCTTTCTGTTTATCGCGCTGGAGGCGATGACGTCAGAATGTGACGTCGCCGAGGTAATACAGCCGCCATTTTCATTTTCAACACATTACAAACACCGGGTTTCAGCTCTGTTATTTTCCGTTTTTTTGACTATTTTTTGGAACCTTGGAGACATCATGCCTCGTCGGTGTGTTGTCTGAGGGTGTAACAACACTAACAGGGACGGATTCAAGTTGCACCACTGGCCCGAAGATGCCAAAGTGTCTGCCGCCAGACCCCCATTGAATGTGCTGGAATGTCTCCACATTTTACCGGCGATGCTGAGGCAGACATGGCACAGAGATGTATGGATAACCTGCAGATGCATTTGGAACGATAAAGTCAACGAAATCACAAAGGTGAATTTTGTTGATGTTGACTGCCAGCTAATCAATGCTAACATGCTATGCTAATCGATGCTATCATGCTATTTACCAGCAGTGCTAAAGCAGACATGGCACAGAGATGTATGGATAACCTGCAGATGCATTTGCAACGATAGTCAACGAAATCACAAAGGTGAGTTTTGTTGACGTTGACTGCCAGCTAATCGATGCTAACATGCTATTTACCGGCAGTGCTAAAGCAGACATGGCACAGAGATGTATGGATAACCTGTAGATGCATTGGCAACTATATTACGTTTCCTTCCACCCACATTTAATGTGAAAAAAACACTTACCAATCGACAGATTTAAGTTGCTCCAGTGTCACAAGATGCAAAAGTCCTGATCGTTTGGTCCGCACATTTTACCGGCGATGCTAACGCAGCTATTCGGCCATGCTATGGCTATGAATAGCATCAATAGCTATTCGCTCAATAGCTTCAGTTTCTTCTTCAATATTTTCATACTCCAACCATCTGTTTCAATACATGCGTAATCTGTTGAATCGCTTAAGTCGCTGAGATCCGAGTTTGAATCCGAGCTAATGTCACTATATCTTGCTGTGGTATTCCCATTGTTTGTTAACATTGGCAGCACTGTATGACGTCACAGGGAAATGGCCAGCGTCTTGGCAGAGAGTCGAAAATAAGGCACTTTAAAGCTTTATTTAGGGATATTCCGAGACCGGTAAAATTTTGAAAAAAACTTCAAAAAATACAACAAGCCACTGGGAACTGATTTTTATTGTTTTTAACCCTTTTGAAATTGTGATAATGTTCCCCTTTAAAGTGCTTGATTTTCGCTATTTGCGATGCGACTATCCATTTCCCTGTGACGTCATACAGTGCTGCCAATGTAAACAAACAATGGGAATACCACAGCAAGATATAGCGACATTAGCTCGGATTCAGACTCGGATTTCGGCGGTCTAAGCGATTCAACAGATTACGCATGTATTGAAACAGATGGTTGGAGTATGAAAGTATTGAAGAAAAAACTGAAGCTATTGAGCGAATATCTATTGACGCTATTCATAGTCATAGGATGGCCAAAATGTGCGGACCAAACGATCAGGACTTTCGCATCTTGTGACACTGGAGCAACTTAAATCCGTCGATTGGTAAGTGTTTTTTTTTGCATTAAATGTGGATGAAAGGAAACGTAATATAGTTGCAAATGCATCTGCAGGTTATCCATACATCTCTGTGCCATGTCTGCTTCAGCACCGCCGGTAAATAGCATGTTAGCATCGATTAGCGTAGTATGTTAGCATCGATTAGCTGGCAGTCAACATCAACAAAACTCACCTTTGTGATTTCGTTGACTTTATCGTTGCAAATGCATCTGCAGGTTATCCATACATCTTTGTGCCATGTCTGCTTTAGCACCGCTGGTAAATAGCATGTTAGCGTCGATTAGCGTAGCATGTTAGCATCGATTAGCTGGCAGTCACGCCGCAACCAAATATGTCTGATTAGCACATAAGTCAACAACAAAACTCACCTTTGTGATTTCGTTGATTTTATCGTTGCAAATGCACCTGCCGGTTATCCATACATCTCTGTGCCATGTCTGTCATCGCCGGTGAAATGTGGAGACACTCTGGCACATTCAATGGGGGTCTGGCGGCAGACACTTTCGCATCTTCGGGCCGGTGGTGCAACTTGAATCCCTCCCTGTTAGTGTTGTTACACCCTCCGACAACACACCGACGAGGCATGATGTCTCCAAGGTTCCAAAAAAATAGTCGAAAAAACGGAAAATAACACAGCTGAGACCCAATGTTTAAAATGTGTCGAAAATGAAAATGGCGGCTGTATTACCTCGACGATGTCACATTCTGACGTCATCGCCTCCAGAGCGATAAACAGAAAGGCATTTAATTCGCCAAAATTCACCCATTTAGAAATCGGAAATCGGTTAAAAAAATATATGGTCTTTTTTCTGCACCATCAAGGTATATATTGATGCTTACATAGATCTGGTGATAATGTTCCCCTTTAAATGTTTGATCATTTTCCTGAAGAGACTTTCACATTGATCTTCAAAGCTTGTTCTACCTTTTTCACTTCCAAGCGTCGAAGTACCAGATACGGCAGAGAAGAGGAGAATCTTACTATCTTATTTGAATCCATTATATTCTTTGCACATATAATGTTGCTTCTTTTTGATTTTTACCAGGCTCAACCTCCATGTCTTTTAGAGTGAATTGATAATATTTCTGTATATTTACCTACCCCCTAGTCAGTGGCCTAGTGCAGTGGTTCTCAACTTTTTTTCAGTGATGTACCCCCTGTGAACATTTTTTTAATTCAAGTACTCCCTAATCAGAGCAAAGCATTTTTGGTTGAAAAAAAGAGATAAAGAAGTAAAATACAGCACTATGTCATCAGTTTCTGATTTATTAAATTGTATAAGTGGGGGGTATAGCTCGGTTGGTAGAGTGGCCGTGCCAGCAACTCGAGGGTTGCAGGTTCGATTCCCGCTTCCGCCATCCTAGTCACTGCCGTTTCTGTCCTTGAGCAAGACACTTTACCCCACCTGCTCCCAGTGCCCCCCACAGTGGTTTAAATGTAACATAGATATTGGGTTTCACTATGTAAAGCGCTTTGAGTCATTAGAGAAAAGCGCTATACAAATATAATTCACTTCACTTATAACAGTGCAAAATATTGCTAATTTGTAGTGGTCTTTCTTGAACAATTTGGAAAAAAAGAATAAAAAATAACCAAAAATGTGTTATAATTATAAATAAATATTTCTACACATAGAAGTAATCATCAACTTAAAGTGCCCTTTTTGGGGATTTTAATAAAGATCCATCTGGATTCATGAACATAAATCTATACATTACTTCACCAAAAAAAATCTTTAACATCATTATTTATGGAACATGTCCACAAAAAATCTAGCTGTCAACACTGAATATTGTTGCATTTCTTTTCACAGTTTATGAATTTACATTCATATTTTGTTGAAGTATCATTCAATAAATATATTTATAAAGGATTTTTGAATTGTTACTATTTTTAGAATATTTAAAAAAAATCTCAAGTACCCCTTGGCATACCTTCAAGTACCCCCAGGGGTACGCGTACCCCTATTTAAGAACCACTGGCCTAGTGGTTAGAGCAGTGGTTCTTAAAGGGGAACATTATCACAATTTCAGAAGGGTTAAAACCAATAAAAATCAGTTCCCAGTGGCTTATTTTATTTTTCAAAGTTTTTTTCTAAATGTTACTCATCACGCAATATCCCGAAAAAAAGCTAAAAAGTGCCTGATTTTCACCATCGCTATATCCACCCGTCCATTTTCCTGTGACGTCACTGCGTGATGCCAATACAAACAAACATGGCGGATAGAACAGAAAGATATAGGGACATTAGCTCGGATTCAGACTCGGATTTCAGCGGCTTAAGCGATTCAACAGATTACGCATGTATTGAAATGGATGGTTGGAGTGTAAAGGCAGATAGCGAAAACTAAATTGAAGAAGAAACTGAAGCTATTGAGCCATATCACGATAGACAGCGGCAACAAGGACGAATTCGGCGTTTGCCTTCCAACCAACGATTGCATCTTTTGAAAAATGGTGCAACATGAATCCGTCCATTGGTATGTGTTTGTTTGGCATTAAATGTGGGTGGAGGGAAAGGCTGGATGTAAATATAGCTACAGATAGGGCATAATGATACAATATGTACATACAGCTAGCCTAAATAGCATGTTAGCATCGATTAGCTTGCAGTCATGCCGTGAGCAAATATGTTTGATTAGCACATAAGTCAATAACGTCAACAAAACTCACCTTTTTTGATTTCGTTGACTTTATCGTTGGAAATGCATCTGCTTTGAGTGTCGCAGGATATCCACACATTTCGGTTCCATCTCTGTCGTAGCATCGCTATCATCGGTAAAGTGTGCAGAACAAACGAGGGACTTTCGCATCTTTTGACCACTGGTGCAACTTGAATCCGTCGATTGGTGAGTGTTTGTTTGGCATTAAATGTGGGTGGAGGGAAAGGCTGGATGCAAATATAGCTACAAATGAGGCATAATGATGCAATATGTAAATACAGCTAGCCTAAATAGCATGTTAGCATCAATTAGCATGCCGTGACCATTGATATGTCTGATTAGCACACTCCACGTAAGTCAACTTGAATCCGTCCCTGTTCGTGTTGTTACACCCTCCGACAAGACAACGACGAGGCACAATGTCTCCAAGGTACGGAAAACAGTTGAATAAACGGAAAATAACAGAGCTGATTTGACTTGGTGTGTGTGATGTGTTTGAGAAAATGGCAGATTGCTTCCTGTTGTAACGTCACGGGTGAAAGGTCATTGCTCCGACAGCGAACAATTGAAAGGCGTTTCAATCGCCAAATTCACCCATTTAGAGTTCGGAAATCGATTAAAAAAACATACGGTCTTTTTTCTGCAACATCAAGGTATATATTGACACTTACATAGGTCTGGTGATAATGTTCCCCTTTAACCTTTTTGGAAGAACCGAACCCCACCAGTTTTATATGCGCATTCAGCGAAAAATGAAATGTTTTTTTATTTTCAAATTCAAGACAAAGTTATAAGTTTTTGGTACCACTTTAGTATGTGGAACATATTCTAAGTAACAAAGACTTAATTTAGAGTTATTTGGACACTAGGGGAACATATTCTAAGTAATAAAGACTTAATTTAGAGTTATTTGGTTAGGGTTGGGGTTGAGGTTAGAGGGTTAGGGTTATAATAACACCATGCCAAATAAGGCATTAATAGTACTTAATAGTTAGGAGCCAATATGTTACTAATTTGCATGTTAATAAGCAACTAATTAATTGTGAATATGTTCCCCATACTAAAGGTTACCATGTTGTTGTTTTTTACTGGTGCACAAAATGAACCGTGCATGAACATCACCTTGTTCCAACAACAAAACCAACAGTGCATAAACTCACAACAAATTACACACCTGCAACTCAGTCATCTGTTGCCGTATCCGTAATACACCGATAGAGAGAAGTTTTCATTTGCACGATGAGTCGGGTGTGTTTTGACCTCAGCCGAACCCCTGAGCCCAACTCACCGAACCCCTAGGGTTCGAGCGAACCCAGGTTAAGAACCACTGGGTTAGAGTGTCCGCCCTGAGATCGGTAGATCGTGAGTTCAAACCCCGACCGAGTCATACCAAAGACTATAAAAATTGGACCCATTTCCCCTTGCTTGGCACTCAGCATCAAGGGTTGGAATTGGGGGTTACATCAACATAAACGATTCCTGGGCACGGCACCGCTGCTGCCCACTGCTCCCCTCACTTCCCAGGTGTCATGCCTGTAATTCAGTTTTAAGTTTGATCATGTTTGTTTTGTTTTTGGACTCTTGTTTCCCGTTTTACACTTCCTGGTTTTGTTTGTTTCCATAGTAACCCATTAGTTTCCACCTGGTCTCCAAGTCACGCCCAGCCCTCAGTCCCACACCTGTTTCTAGTCATCATAACTGCTATTTATAGCTTTTTGTTTCTGTCCTCGTCCTGGGAACTTTGCTATTTACTTTCTGCCTTCATGCCTGCTATTGCATTGCCTACATATGCTACTCATTCTCCATGTCCACGATCACCTGCCACGCACCTTGCTATTCTTGCCTCCTGTTTTTTTTTGTCACAGTAAGTGTTTTGCTTTAAGTGTTTATAGTCATGCCATCTTGCTGTCTATGTTCATAGTTCATTCATGCCATCGTGCAAGTGTTTTTGTTTCCTGTTTGTATTTTGTAGTCTAGTAATATACCTCCTTGTGAGCGCCCTTTGTTTTGATTATTTTTGTATTTAGTGTATTAATAAATTATCATCATGTACCTGAATCGTCCTGTAATCCGTCTGCGTCGAAGGAGCAAAACCAATCCATGTCATGGTCCTGACACCAGGGGGTGATCAAGGGGATGGGTCAAATGCAGAGGACAAATTTCACCACACCTAGTGTGTGTGTGACAATCATTGGTACTTTATTTATCCATCTTCATCTCAATATTAAAAATGATCAGCCCCTTCTGGATTTCGCAGGCTTTTCTGTGATTGTCGCAGCCTAAAGTGTCTGAGTTTGCGGCAGCTTTTTCAAAAAGTTACGACAAAATTTTGCCATATATTGAGGAAATATTTTTCAAGGACATTGAATCACTCCATGATTTTATAATTGTTTTCGTCAATTCAAAGAAGGTGAATTCATTAAAAAGCGCGTGTTAGATTGTTTTAAGAAATATTTTCTTGCGGCCCTCTTTCTGCATCCAGTGACCCCCGGGTATATTGAGTTTGAGACCCCTGGCCTAGAGTAAGGGTATGGAGTGTAAATAAGACCACACAATAAGATACAAGTAAAATGTGAGACTATAATGTGTTATTTTATAAGGGTAAATACATGGGATGAGACTAAGTATTTCATACCATTTTTTTAATGAAAGTAAATGACTCCATTTTTGTTGTGATCATCTCAATGAATAATAGTGATTAGAGCATAAACACTTAAATAAAAAAAATAAAAAAACTCCAAAAGGCGTAAAAATATTATGTACATGCCAGCTGAATGAATATTGTGCATTGTTCAAAAAGTGGATTAAGGGTTTTTTACATGCAATTAAAACATGTTTTTCTATCAATTTTAATGCACTATTCTGTTTACTTTGATGTACTTGAATGTCGGCTTGTCTGCAAGCAGCGTTACAAGGAAAAACATATGCTTTTCAACCACCTATATCGGTGGTTCTCAGACTTTTTCACCAAGAACCGCCTCAGAAAAAAAAATTGGCTCTCCTAGTCATAATCACCCGGGGTCACTCGAACGAGTATGACGATCCTCCTGTTAGGGGTGTATCCCTTTATGGAGGAAGCCTGTGCGTGACTTAGTTTAACGTGGGGAGACTGGTGCACAGACAGTCACCACACGATCCTTGACAGAATCGGGTCAGGGTCCAGTGGCATGGAGTCCAAGACAACTGGGGACCCTTTTCTGCTGCAGCCTTCTTCCTCCATCGCAGCCGTTGTGGCAGTTCTTAAATCTACCGTCTTCTGCCTGCTCCGCCCTTGAGGTCTTCACCGTATCCCTGGCTAGGGGGCAGTCAGGTTCTAAGAAATTACCATGGGCCACCTGGGGTAACAGTAGTAAAGGGGTTAACTTCCTAGTGCCCAAAAGACCCCATAGAGGAGCCTCCACTGCCTGATGCACTTTAACGTCATGCCCAAGACACGGCTCTCCGAGTGCCACCATAATGACCCACATAAAAACACAGTAGCGCAGTAGGCCTAAATATTCATTACAAACAAGGCAGAGGTGTTTGTGAACAACTTTTGCCGTCATCGCTCGGGTTCCATGGACCACTCAGGAAGGACACTGCTTTTGAGCAGGTTGACTCTTTTATTTTATCAAATAAAGCTTTGTCTTCAGGTCAGATGGCTTTTCAGCTGCTCCTCTCCTTCTGCTCGCTCACGGTCTGCTTTTCAGCCGCCGTCGTCATCGTCCTCGTCTGCTCTTTGTTTCCGTTGCTCAGTCGCTGCTGTGGGCTCTCCTCCTCCTTCTGCCCCGATCTCTCCTCCTTCTCCCCTTTTATACATTGTGAGGAGATACGTTAATTGTATACAGGTGCGCGATCCACACACCTGCACATGACTGCGGCGTCGCTCCCGGCACGCCCCGCCTCTCCGCTCGGCCGCATTCTCCGCCTCCTTACCGCCATCATGGTAAGGAGCATGCCCTGCTGCTCCGTCGGACCGTCGGCTCTGCCTCTCTACAGTGTTATTTAACAAGTGTATGCCATATTTTTGGCCACTGTAATATTAAACACAGACTAAACATAGGAATATAAAACACTGTACTTTAATTTCAGTAAAAAAAGTGCTACTTAAATCTAATCCATTATTATTAATAATCAAATGATCATTTGACATTCCACTGGATGGAGCCTGCGTACCACTAGTGGTACACGTGCCACAGTTTGAGAATCAATGGTCTATAGTGATGCAGAAAACACTATTTATGAAGATTGGAGCTGATCTAAGCAAACTATATGGTGATGAAGAACATATTGAAGTGTGTTGAGATAAGCACGTGTGTGTTTGTGTGCGTGAGGCGGCCAGGGGGGGTTATGGTGATGTCAGCATGAGTGATCTTAACTGTTCTGTTCCGTGATTAAATGGTTAGTGTTCAGTGAGATTACACCCTAAATTAGGATCAACAGATCAATGTGGACTTGAACTACAGCACAATGTAAATTCTGAAGTGACCCTTAAAGAAATAGAAAACACAATTTAGATTTTCTCCCTAATTGTCCATGGGAGAAATTGCCACACTATGAAAACTGAGATAAATTCCCCATCTTTTTGTCTATAACTATTTTTTGCTTTTCTGTATATTGACAATAGTTGTAAGGCCCTAATTCAGACCTGGGCAAATTAAGGCCCGGGGGCCACAGGCGGCCCATTAAGCTTTTCAAACCTGCCATTTCCCAAATAATTATTTTAGATCTTTAAGATGGAAACTGTAGCTGCCATTATGATGTGCCGTGATGTTTTCAAATGACCGTAAGTCTTGAACGATACAAAATATTTCAATGGTTAGAATCTATGCTTTTGCATGATATTCTAGTTACTAGGGTAATCTAAATAGTTACTATGGTAATCTAAGTCACAGCAGCTCAGACGCGGCATCAAGCAGTGTGGGCGGGGAGCGTTTCCACAGAGTGATTCCAGAGCGACCAGCCTGAAATGCGGTTGTCAGGGACAGACGCGGAAAGAGATTTTTACAACAAAGTTTACGATGTATCAGATTGTGGATAGTTATTTTTTCTTACCTTTCACATTCATATTTCGCTGTGTTTGTTGCATTTTTGTTGCTTGCTTGATTGTAAATAATGTCAATCGAGAGGGTGTGTGACGTTCATATGTTGTCAATATTCAGTGTTTTATCGTTCATAGTTAATATTGTAAATCCCGCATTATTTATTTTCATGTACATTCTGGGCGTCTTATTCAGAACAAAAAATTAAAATAAAACTCCATTCCTTTTTAAGGCGGTCTGTCGTAATGGTTTTAACCATTTAGACATTGTTGTGAGGTTTGGTATTATTCCTAAAAACCAGACACATTTTTTCTCTAAATTTGGCCCCCAGGTCAAAATAATTGCCCCGGCCTGCTCTAATTGATAAAAAAAAAAGAAGTACAAGAACAGCAACATTTGGACATTTGTTATACTGTGAGCAATGAGCAGTTTAGACCAATAGTTTTTTTTAAAATATTATTTACCTTTACCAGGTAAATAATAATTGTCTGCCTGTCAGTCAGTTAGCTGGTTAGCAAAATAACTCGAGCTAAGGACGGATTTTCATGAAATTTATAGGAAATGTTAGATTAGATTAGATTAGATTAGATTAGATTAGATGTTGTGCCTGATTCAGATAATTGCTGCTATAGTACGTCACCTTATGTTTTTGTTACAAACCTTAAATTCTTAACATAACTTCCCCACCTCCACCCACAGAGACAAGGACACTGGATGACTGACAGGAGGCTTCACTCTGTTTCTTTCATTCATACAGTAGGTAACTAAAAAAATATTGGGCATATCCATATCTACGTCTTAGAAATGTGATAAGGAACAATTGACTATATTTTCTGGTCCGATCCTGATCACTGTCTGGAGTTAAGACTTTTTACCATTGGGAGACTCTCTGTGAGTGCTTTTGTAGTTTATTTATTTATTTATTTTTTTTATAAAAATTGGTGGCCGCACATGGTGGTTAGCATGTAGGGTGCAGAATTAAGAGTTTGCAGGTTCTCTCTTTTGTGTGTTTTTTCAGGGTCAAACACTGATGACATCTAACAAACAAGACAATTTGGCTCAATTTGAGGAGAGACGCCTGGACACTGTACCCTTGTACAGTTTCTCGGCACGCTCTGCCAAAAGATTGCACGGCTCCTTTTATTTGGACTTTCCTTGACCACATGGCAACAGCTGCTTCGAAAGGAACGGAGTCGTAAAAGAGTTAAAAAAAAGAGGTTGCAAAATAATTCAAAAAGAGGTTAGCAAAAGACTTCAAAAAAGAGGTTCGTAAGAGGGGGGGGGGAGTCTGGTCCTGCTTCCTCTTTGCTTTAGTAGTTCTTGGGTCAGACAATATTTTTTCTGTTGATTACAATACATGAAAGGAGTTATCTCACCTTTTAAATAGCCTTGGATTTATTAATGGTTTTTATTCTTGTAAAGATGTGTTGAATAAATATTACATTTCAACATTTCTGTCAACGAAGATTTGCTTCAGCCTGCAACACACAGTCATTTGGATAGTAGTCTAAATATGGATAATAGAGACACTTATGTCATGTGTTGCCTGCATTAGAAGACTTAAATACGGCTTTTTGTCTTTTGCGGCTCCAGACTGATTCAATTCAAATTGGCTCAATTTGAGGAGAGACGTCGGGACGCTGTACCCTAGTACAGTGTCTTAGCATGCTCTGCCAAATGATTTCACGCCTCTTTATTTTATTTGGACCTGCTCTGACCACATGAGAACAGCTGCTTCCAAAGGGACGGGGTGGCAAAAGAGTTCAAGAAAGAGGTCGCAAAAGAGTTCAAAAAGAGGTTCGTAAAAGAGTTCAAAAAGACGTTCGCAAAAGAGTTCAAAAAAGGGGTGCCTGAAGGGGAGTCTGGTCCTGCTTTCTCTTTGCTTTTGTAGTTCTTGGGTCAGACAATATCTATCTGTTGATTACAATGCATGAAAGGAGTTATCTCAACTTTTAAATAGCCTTTGATTTATTAATGGTTTCTAATGTTGTAAAAATGTGTTGAATAAATATTACATTTCAACATTTCTGTCAACGAAAATTTACTTCAGCCTGAGAAACATAGTCATTTTGATAGTAGTCTAAATATAGCTAATATAGACACTTACGTCATGTGTTGCCTTCATTATAAGACTCAAATACAGCTTTTTGTCTTTTGCGGCTCCAGACTGATTCAATTAAATTTGGCTCAATTTGAGGAGAGACGTCTGGACGCTGTACCCTTGTAGAGTGAACTCAGCACACTCTGCCAAAAGATTGCATGCCTCCTTTTTTTTATTTCGACATTCCCTAACCGCATGGCAACAGCTGCTTCCAAAAGGACGGGGTCTTATAGGAGTTCAAGAAAGAGGTCGCAAAAGAGTTCAAAAAGACGTTCGCAAAAGAGTTAAAAAAAAGGTGTCCCTGGAGGGGAGTCTGGTCCTGCTTCCTCTTCGCGTTTGTAGTTCTTGGGTCAGACAATATATTTCTGTTGATTACAATACATGAAAGGGGATATCTCACCTTTTAAGTAGCCTCTGATTTATTAATGGTTTTTCATGTGGTAAAAATGTGTAGAATAAATATTACATTTCAACATTTCTGTCAAAGAAGATTTGCTTCAGCCTTAGACACACAGTCATTTTGATAGTAGTCTAAATATAGCTAATATAGACACTTACGTCATGTGTTGCCTTCATTATAAGACTGAAATACGGCTTTTTGTCTTTTGCGGCTCTAGACTGATTCAATTAAATTTGGCTCAATTTGAGGAGAGACGTCTGGACGCTGTACCCTTGTAGAGTGAACTCAGCACACTCTGCCAAAAGATTGCATGCCTCCTTTTTTTTATTTCGACATTCCCTAACCACATGGCAACAGCTGCTTCCAAAAGGACGGGATCTTATAGTAGTTCAAGAAAGAGGTCGCAAAAGAGTTCAAAAAGAGGTTCGTAAAAGAGTTCAAAAAGACGTTCGCAAAAGAGTTAAAAAAAGGGGTGTCTGGAGGGGAGTCTGGTCCTGCTTCCTCTTCGCTTTTGTGGTTCTTGGGTCAGACAATATCTTTCTGTTGATTACAATACATGAAAGGGGTTATCTCACCTTTTAAGTAGCTTCTGATTTATTAGTGGTTTTTCATGTTGTAAAAATGTGTAGAATAAATATTACATTTCAACATTTCTGACAACGAAGATTTGCTTCAGCCTGAGACACATAGTCATTTTGATAGTAGTCAAAATATAGCTAATATAGACACTTACGTCATGTGTTGCCTTCATTATAAGACTTAAATACAGCTTTTTGTCTTTTGCGGCTCCAGACTGATTCAATTAAATTTGGCTCAATTGGAGGAGAGACGTCTGGACGCTGTACCCTTGCACAGTGTCTTAGCACGCTCTGCCAAAAGATTGCACGCCTCTTTATTTTATTTGGACCTGCCCTGACCACATGAGAGCAGCTGCTTCCAAAGGGACGGGGTCGCAAAAGAGTTCAAGAAAGAGGTCGCAAATGAGTTCAAAAAGAGGTTTTTAAAATAGTTTGTAAAAGAGTTCAAAAAAAGGTTCGTGAATAAGTTAAAAAAAAGGGGTACCTGGAGGGGAGTCTGGTCTTGCTTCCTCTTCGCTTTTGTAGTTCTTGGGTCAGACAATATCTTTCTGTTGATTACAATACATGAAAGAAGTTATCTCACCTTTTAAGTAGCTTCTGATTTATTAATGGTTTCTAATGTTGTAAAAATGTGTAGAATAAATATTACATTTCAACATTTCTGACAACGAAGATTTGCTTCAGCCTGAGACACATAGTTATTTTGATAGTAGTCTAAATATGGCTAATATAGACTTTTATACGGATTTTTGTCTTTTGCGGCTCCAGACTGATTCAATTAAATTTGGCTCAATTTGAGGAGAGACGTCTGGACGCTGTACCCTTGTACAGTGAACTCAGCACGCTCTGCCGAAAGATTGCATGCCTCCTTTTTTTTATTTCGACATTCCCTAACCACATGGCAACAGCTGCTTCCAAAAGGATGGGGTCTTGTAAGAGTTCAAGAAAGAGGTCGCAAAAGAGTTAAAAAAAGGGGTGCCAGGAGGGGAATCTGGTCCTGCTTCCTCTTCGCTTTTCTAGTTCTTGGGTCAGACAATATCTTTCTGTTGATTACAATACATGAAAGAAGTTATCTCACCTTTTAAGTAGCCTTTGATTTATTAATGGTTTCTAATGTTGTAAAAATTTGTTGAATAAATATTAAATTTCAACATTTCTGCCAACGAAGATTCGCTTCAGCCTGCAACACATAGTCATTTTGATAGTAGTCAAAATATAGCTAATATAAAACCTTATGTCATGTGTTGCCTTCATTATAAGACTTAAATACGGCTTTTTGTCTTTTGCGGCTCCAGACTGATTCAAATAAATTTGGCTCAATTTGAGGAGAGACGTATGGACGCTGTACCCTAGTACAGTGTCTTAGCACGCTCTGCCAAAAGATTGCACGCCTCTTTATTTTATTTGGACCTGCCCTGACCACATGAGAGCAGCTGCTTCCAAAGGGACGGGGTCGCAAAAGAGTTCAAGAAAGAGGTCGCAAATGAGTTCAAAAAGAGGTTTTTAAAATAGTTTGTAAAAGAGTTCAAAAAAAGGTTCGTGAATAAGTTAAAAAAAGGGGTACCTGGAGGGGAGTCTGGTCTTGCTTCCTCTTCGCTTTTGTAGTTCTTGGGTCAGACAATATCTTTCTGTTGATTACAATACATGAAAGAAGTTATCTCACCTTTTAAGTAGCTTCTGATTTATTAATGGTTTCTAATGTTGTAAAAATGTGTAGAATAAATATTACATTTCAACATTTCTGACAACGAAGATTTGCTTCAGCCTGAGACACATAGTTATTTTGATAGTAGTCTAAATATGGCTAATATAGACTTTTATACGGCTTTTTGTCTTTTGCGGCTCCAGACTGATTCAATTAAATTCGGCTCAATTTGAGGAGAGACGTCTGGACGCTGTACCCTTGTACGGTGAACTCAGCACGATCTGCCGAAAGATTGCATGCCTCCTTTTTTTTATTTCGACATTCCCTAACCACATGGCAACAGCTGCTTCCAAAAGGATGGGGTCTTATAAGAGTTCAAGAAAGAGGTCGCAAAAGAGTTAAAAAAAGGGGTGCCAGGAGGGGAGTCTGGTCCTGCTTCCTCTTTGCTTTTCTAGTTCTTGGGTCAGACAATATCTTTCTGTTGATTACAATACATGAAAGAAGTTATCTCACCTTTTAAGTAGCCTTTGATTTATTAATGGTTTCTAATGTTGTAAAAATTTGTTGAATAAATATTAAATTTCAACATTTCTGCCAACGAAGATTCGCTTCAGCCTGCAACACATAGTCATTTTGATAGTAGTCAAAATATAGCTAATATAAAACCTTATGTCATGTGTTGCCTTCATTATAAGACTTAAATACGGCTTTTTGTCTTTTGCGGCTCCAGACTGATTCAATTAAATTTGGCTCAATTTGAGGAGAGACGTATGGACGCTGTACCCTAGTACAGTGTCTTAGCACGCTCTGCCAAAAGATTGCACGCCTCTTTATTTTATTTGGACCTGCCCTGACCACATGAGAGCAGCTGCTTCCAAAGGGACGGGGTCGCAAAAGAGTTCAAGAAAGAGGTCGCAAATGAGTTCAAAAAGAGGTTTTTAAAATAGTTTGTAAAAGAGTTCAAAAAAAGGTTCGTGAATAAGTTAAAAAAAGGGGTACCTGGAGGGGAGTCTGGTCTTGCTTCCTCTTCGCTTTTGTAGTTCTTGGGTCAGACAATATCTTTCTGTTGATTACAATACATGAAAGGAGTTATCTCACCTTTTAAGTAGCCTCTGATTTATTAATGGTTTCTAATGGTTTAAAAATGTGTAGAATAAATATTACATTTCAACATTTCTGACAACGAAGATTTGCTTCAGCCTGAGACACATAGTCATTTTGATAGTAGTCTAAATATAACAAATATAGGCACTTATGTCATGTGTTGCCTTCATTATAAGACTTAAATACGGCTGTTTGTCTTTTGCGGCTCCAGACTGATTTGTGTTTTGTATTTTTGGTCCAATATGGTTTTTTCAATGTTTTGGGTTGCCGACCTCTGGACCAGGGAATGTTATACCCTCATGTGCGAGAAGAGCAGAAGGGATGAAAAGTGACCATGAGGGGTTGGGAGTGGCCCAGGGGTTGAAGGGTGAGAAGTCGTGGCAGTGTTGTGGTAAAGCCGCATGTCTGCTTTGAGGAGGACTGGAGCTGACAGAGGCCACCTCGAGAGACTCTTCACTCTCCATCACAGCGCTCAGCAGAAGAGGCAGCGTCTGTCAGGGCTTCCCAATTCCTACCGAGCGCCCGCACGCCGCACCTCCCACCCTAAACACCTTTAGTCAGTTTCACAAAGCTCCTCACGCTGCCAGAAGCCTCCAGACTCATTGGCAATGCATGACCAATCCCCAGCTCGACCAGCCGAGCATCACCCGGGTTTAGCACTCGCGACATGACAGACACATCCACGGGCTTCATTTCCACACACTCTGCCATCATTAAGATCATCTGATATCATCTTACATTGCATCAGATAGGGAGTTGTGTACGGTTGCATAGCCCAAGTATCAAACAATGTTAGAACACATCTGAAGGAAATCCTAAACTATCGAGACGTGCAAGATGCGATGTCTCTCTGTAGGAGGAGGCTGCCCACATCACAAGAACCAATTTGACCTGCAAATAGAGATTCCTTGAACCTCCACCCCTCCCCGCCTTCCATTTTAAAAAAGGGCTATCACTTTTAATTTGCCAAACTTTCCCTTTTCCTTCAAAATTGGTTACCGGGGCGAAGGGAGGGAATGCAAATGCAGAGACCACCATTCCCAAGTTTTATCTACACTACAAAAAGCTGTTATCACATTGTGGTGTCAAGAACTCTATCTCTTTTTTTTTTTTTCCAGGTGACAAGCACGGACGAGAGATAAGATTGGAAAAGAATCCCACTCCACTGAGTAAATAAATAATCAATACTCATCTAAATGTAAATGAGAAAGTAGCCTCCCTTTGATAGGAGGGTTTTTATCAACCAACCAATTTTCTACAGACACTCACTGGGCCTCAACCAAATCACCATCATTCAGCGCCCATGTAATGGATAAGAAAGGGAGCCCGGGGGGCAATTGAGGGGGGAAATAAGGAAGGGTCATCTGAGATCAGTTCAAGCAGCATCAACAGCACACAATCACCCACTACAGTATGCATACACGTGCTTTGTTTAGTCATACACTGCAAAAACTGAAATCTAAGTAAGATTAAATACCGTATTTCCTTGAATTTCCGCGGGTCATATAGTATCACCTGCCTTCAATGACTGCCGGGTCAAACTCGCTTCGCAAAATAATTAACGCATGGTTAGTATTACCGCCTGGTCAAACTCGTGGCGTCACGAGTGACATTTTTCAAAATGGAGGAGGCTGATTTCAATACCAGTAATTTGAAATCGCATAAAGGGAATGAGATTAAGAGCTATTCAGTAGGATTTACATCACACTCAAATGTTTACTGCATGCCTTTGGTAAGTGCCGGAGTGAGAAGATGTTTTAAAATGATTAGCGCATGCTTACTTTTACCGCGTGCCTTTTGATAAGCGCAGGAGTGAGAAGAGGTTTTAAATTAATTAGCACCACGGCGGCAATTCAAGGAAATACGGTATCTCAAATAAGGGGGATTTTTGCTTATTTTCTGTCTGAGATAATTCTTCTCACTAAGCAGATTTTATGTTAGTGTTTTACTTGTTTTAAGGGTTTTGGTCCTAAATTGTCTCAGTAAGATATTTTAGTTTGTTGCTGAAATGTGATGACCTATATTCAGTAAAACATGCTTGAAACTAGAACATTAACTGTTGGAAAGCTGTGTTGTCGACACTCACAAGTATAAAGCTACTTTATTTTAAAAAGTAATATTTTCTTATTTCAAGCATAAAAAAAAAAATGATTTTGACAAAATGTGTCTTATAATTAAAACAGACGGCAGCCAAATGGACATTGCTGTTTTATTTTCAATTAAACAATAGAAAATATGTACTCATATAGTAGTACAGTTGGCACAGTACAGTAAACTAACAGTTAATATTTAAACATTTAACATGTGACATTTTTAACAATTCTGAACAGAAATA